>NC_056738.1:483413280-483498280 GCF_019279795.1 Protopterus annectens | reverse complement strand
ATTTTTCTTTTTAAAGATGCATTGCAAATGCCCCAAGGCAGATGCAAGGTGAACATGAAGAAGTTACTAAAGGGATGGTGCTGCTAAACTGGAGTAAGGGAGTTCGAATGTCAGGACATTAGAAGGCCTTTTTAATGTTAATAATTTTAGTAGCCAAAAAGTGAACTATTAACAAGCTTTACAATAAGAGGAATAAATAGTTGTCCAAAAATAAGAGGGAGCAAACCCTAAACTGGAAACACTCCCTCCTCAGCCTAAACAAGCAAATAAGATTTCTTGTAAAGTCCTCCAAAGCAAACTACAAATCCATATTAGCAGCCTCAACTAAGGACAACCATAAGCCATTCTTTAATTACATCCATAACCTAAAAGGTAAGACCCAGATTTGTGCCGAACTGGTAGTTAATGATACCACATACACTGAGCCTGTGAACATAACAAATCTGTTAGCTGACGGGTTCTGTGAAAACTTCACTCCCCAGTTCCCACCACACATACCCCATAACCTTCCTTCCACCTGTCCCCCATCTTGTATCTTTAGAGAGCAGGTCATAAATGCTGTCTATAAAGCCAAAAACACAGCATCTATGGGACATGATAACATCCCACAATGCATCCTACATGGACTCCAACAAGAATTAGCAACACCATTGGATACTCTTTTCAATCATAGTCTAAGCACCAGCTTCATCCAAGCTGAATGTAAAACAGCCACCATTATCCCCTTGCACAAAAGTAGTGCTTCCACTGACCCCAGGAGCTATAGACCTATTTGCCTGACTAGCCTTATCTGCAAAGCCATGGAGCAAATCATCATGGACTTATCAACAAAGATATTGATAATCTCCAAACACTTGACCTTACTCAGTCTGGATTTGTCAAAGGGTGATCATGTCTGTTAAACCTAGTGTACTTCTTTGAAACAGTTACCGAACCCCTGGACAAAGGGAAAACTATGCATACAGCCTACCTGGACTTGGCCTAGGCTTTTAGCACTATTCCCCACTCAGACATTATTGACAAACTCACCCAGCTAGGTATCAACCCTTATATCATTAGGTGAGTTTCTAACTGGCACGCCAATAGAACCCATACAGTCAAAATAGGGGAATCCTCCTCCAACATCAGACCTGTAACCTGTGGTGTTTCACAGAGATCAGTCCTGGGATCTCTACTGTTCAGTGCCCATTTCTCTGAAGTACATGCAAAAACTAAAAGTCTGTGGCTGACAAAGTTTGCTGATGACTGTAAACTGGGAGCAGCCATATAATCCCCAAACAATGTCAACATCCTACAAGAGGGTGTTACACAAACAAAAGATTGGTGCCAAACTCATGGCCTTAAACTCAATGCAAAAAAAATGTATTATTATCCCTTTCTGTAAGGATGATGTTCATGCTAGCTACCACATCAATAGAAACACCCTAGGCATGCACTCAGTGGTGAGAGACCTTTGATCACCATGTCTCCACAGCAGTAAAAAGGGCATTCTGTATTGATCATCTCATAAGTAAGGGCATTGCCTCCAGAAAAAAAGAAGTTATAACCTCCCTGTACTCTTCCCTCATCAGGCCAATAATTGAGTACAATGCCCCTTTTGGTATGTACCTTTCCAGGCACCTGCAGAACTTGGAAAGACCACAAAAGTTCCTCACAAGGAGAATCCAAGGTCTTCAGCATCTGTCCTATATGGATCAGCTGAAATCCCTGTCACTTTAGTCCATTTCATACAGACTACTCAGAGGCAATCTCTGACTCTGCTTTATTGGAAATGCTGCATATCCATAAGTCCAAAGGCTCATGAGTTACTCACTCTAAAGACCTTAACCTGGTATGTGACATTAATTGAACCTGCTGGAGGGATAGATTTGTCTCCCATGTCAAGCAGAGCACCTCTTTGGCCCACTTCAAGTGAAATCTGGATTATTGAATGGATAACCAAAATTTTACCCTGGGGGTTCCATCTGTGTCTCTGTTGGACAGGGGCAATAGATGCTGATCATTGAAACAAGGGCAGAACTTGGCTTGGCTTGTAAGGGCCCTAGGGCCATTAACCTAGTAACTTCCTATGATGCTATGATCCTATGACTGCCAAGTTTCCTTGAGGGTATTTTACTCCATAATACACACCAGCACAGCTTCATGGCTAAAAGATGCTGACTGACCATTTTAATCCAGTTTTATGTCTCAGTTAACAAAAGAAATATATTAAAAGCTTCAGGAAGACATCATCCCCTTTGTTATCATAAAGATTTTCAACTCACTTCCTACAGAAATTGAGATGAGACGGCTGGAAATTGGCAGGAAATGGTGAGAAAACCATGTCATAAGACACAATAGTAACTAATGCAGTGTGTAATGAGGGATATTAGACAAGACACTGTTCACACAATCCATCACTTTCCACACAAACAACATAGCAGCAACAATAGATGAGATATAACAATTTTGTTGGATATGTTGACTTATGCTCAATCCTGTTACATGATAAAGTGTTTCATTTGGATTTTAGTAAAACAAATGCAGAATGTAAGCCAGTGGTGTAACACTTAAAAGGGTAGAAGGTCAGACCAGGAGAAGCATCTCATGTAGTGGTAATGGTCAAAATGTATTATCAAGTACAGTGTGAAAAAGTAGCTGTGAACGCTGAAAGGATGCTTGGTTACATTTTCAGAGAAATTGACTTTATTGAGGGGGAGGGGATAGATCTCTGTCATGGCTCCACCTGGTATAGTATGTACACTTCAAAACATCATTCTGAGAGAATGTTATTCTGAGAAGGCGAAATTACAATGCTTGAAGAAGCTCGGAGAAAGGGCACATGGGTGATAAAAGTGATAGAAAATAATGCAATGAAAGGCTGTAAGAGCCTGGATTCTTCTCCCTTGAGGAAAGGAGCCAAAACCTGTATATAATGTGTGCACATAAATTAATGAGAAAGGAATATAGATGCATATACTTTAAGAGAATAAACAAAAGGAAGCCATGACTGAAGGAACTATGTTCAAGTTGGCTGTAAGGAAATAGTATTTCATGGAAAAAATATATAGCGAGAGACAATGAACTAATCACCTGGTTGATGAATAGCTAGTTTACTTTCAAAAGGGGCATTGGATAGTTGACAGGATAGGGGCAACATCAGGATACCAGCTGCAACAACTGGGCAGTCCTGAGAGATCATAGGTCTTCTCCCAGCATCTAATGTAGCACTACATATATAATGACATTTCAGGTTCGACAGTATGTGTTTGGATTATGTTAAATGCATGAAAGGACAGCTTTCTATATTATTTACCAAATGAGATTTGGGTATGGGGGCAAAAAGCTATAATCCTTGACCACAACTGCGCCATATTCCTGCTGTTTGGATGATCAGATGTGCAGGTGGCAGAAGCAAAATTTGTGTGATCCAGGTTGCAATCAACTGATGGAACACTTCAATGGTATTTAGAAATTTGATCCAAGGTTCTGTGACCTCGGAGGATGTTATATTTAGTAAGGCTGACTTGCTGCCCAACTTCAACCAGATCCACTATCTTATTTCTCAATGAAAAAAATGTTACTGAAACAGCCCACCAGTAGACTGGAATTTGACTGACTGCAACATAACCCAAGCATATGTACCCTACTGGTTAATATACTGCATTACTGATTTTACTGAAACTAAGACTTCTGAACCGGCCCTTAATATCAGGGAAGGTACTTCCAAAAGCTAGTATTGAACTGCTCTTGTTTGCAGGTAGTAATTTTCTGCTACACAAATTCCTGGTGTCTTGACCATGGACTTAAGCAAAATACAAAAGAATGCACTATTGTGTGCTTTTTACCTGCTGGATAGAGAAAAAAACCCTCAAAGCTGACTCTGGCATTAGAGACCTTGACACATTTTGGAGGAAAGAACTACATTTGACTACCACTTGGTAACTATCATTAGGAAGTCCTTAGACCCATTTCAACTAATTACTAAAGATATAGCCTCCAGATCCCAAGAAGCTATTGTCCCCATTTATTCCTCCCTAATCCAACCATTAATAGACTATAATGTACATATAATGACCTCTCAGTATGCTCCTGTCCAAAAGTCAAAAGTATTTTACTCATTTCCAGAAACCTAAATAATTCCTAACCAAAATGTCTTGGGTACGAGCTCTTTAAGCCATGCAGAGTGTCTAAACGTTCTGTCTCTGCACTCTTCCTCCTATCACCTTTTATACAGTGGCCCATGTTTAGACCATAATGCAACAAAGATCTTATATATTGGCAGGATAGATATCTTATGGAATAAGCTACCAATTCATGTTAAACAAACTAGGTTCCTAACTCTTTTTTAAATCCAAATTCAATGACAGGATGGTTGTCCGGTAATTGACTCAAGGGCAGTATGTACAGGCCATTGCAGACAGGGGCACAGGTAGAGGAAACTGTAGTGGCTATGCCTTTGTAAATCTTCTGAATAAATTGCCTATTATAAGCCTATAAAGCTATAAACGTATTTTTCATGTCAGTGTTTGGGTCTCTGGAGTAATGAGTTGCAATTTCAAAAATACACGAATAAATAAGAAACAGTAAGTCAAGTGCATTAAGATCTATAAGAAGTAAACAGTGATTTGTTTATTGTACGTAGCACATGAGCCAACACTGCAACTTTTGCATTCCAGTACGTTATGCATCCCTGAAACCAAGGAACAAATACAATAACATGCGCCAATCCTGCAACTTGAATTTTTCAGAAAGTTCTTCACAGACAGTAGTTGCGGTGTAAAGATGTGGATTTTTTTTTTATTGTCTCTGCAAACTACTACTGACGACCAGGTCAGGAAATTAAATCTTACATAGTACTGCTCTAACCTTATATATCTTGCTGTACCAGAGCACTATTGGCTACTTTAATTGTAAATACTACCTCCTATGGTACCTGTTGTAAAGACTGTCTGCATGAGTGCTTTACACAGCCCACCCCAGGTTCACCCTTTAATTTGTGTGCACTGTTCTCTGCCTAAATAACAATTATTTGCAGACATTTTTATTTGAATACTACAGCGTTAACTTATTATGCAGAGTATGGCACAGAGGTTAAGTTTTTCAAAGTTTTTTGCTCCCACCACCTATTGACGATTAGTCCTTCTATCGAGCTATTCATTTCCTTTACTCCAGACTGAGAGTCATCCAAGAGACATCTGAGAGAGGACATCATTTAGACAGTCATCAGGGGTTGTTTAGCTTTTAGCTTCAGGACCCTTCCCCCTTCTGTGCATGTCCATAACCGCCCCAGGGTTCAGCATGCAATATGTGTCAGTAACAATGTTTCATAAGGTGATGCATTGTGAACCTGGTAAACTCTAGGTTTGAATTCCATGAGCCACTTGCTGAACGCATACACAAAGGTGTAGGGAATTTAAAATTAAGCAATTATTAGAATACAAACAGAAAAAAACTGTAATGATCGTTATTTGTTTTAGAAAAAAATTCTTTATTTGTGTCTTGCAAACAGGTAGTCATGTGTAATATTCTCATTCAGCCTATCCCATCTATATTCTGTTAAACAATGTCATTTAAATATAGTGAAAGACTGGGTTAACCAAGTCAGGATAACAAACATTTAGATATGCAACATTTATTTTCACACCATCTTAATAACAATAGTGCTATATTTACACATACTTAAGTTGATAAGCATTTCAGTCTCCTAGCTTTCCTAATATCAACTTATACTTCAGAATTATCAGCTTATCTCTCCAATAATCTTAGCTGTCAATCTCATTCAATAAAGAAAATAATAATAATAATAATAATAATAATAATAATAATAATATGGATAAGGGAGGTAAGGAGCACCAAAACAATCCTGTTTTTTTCTCCTTCTACCTCACTACCAACTAAACGGGAATTCAATACCCAGTCTGTTTTAATCAGGTAACTTACTGATGTGGCTAGACAATGTCCTCCCTACCACCCCATCATATTCAACAAAGTACAATGTAATTAATGGGCAATTAGCCTCCATTTTAATATTAGCATTGTTGGTGTTCATAGAGGATAAACTAACATAACAACAGCAAACACGGTAGGGTATTACTCCTGGACAACTAGAAAAGGTTTAGAAAAAAATCTTATCTTAGCATTACATGCAACCAATACAGAAAAGAAACCTATAAATCCATTCTGTTTTGCCCTACTCCCTAACTATTATAAATTGTGTAGCCAGGGTGGAGACTCTACTACACCCAAATTGCCAACAGTCACCTCATTCAACACACTATCTCTCAAATAATACTGACATATGTACCCCAGGCAAGGCCAGAAAACACATATCTGCTCACACCTTAGTCCATCCAGTCTAAAAATCCCATTGCCAGTTAACTGAATTTACCCAAATCAACTCACTAGTCATTTCTATCCAATTCTAGGATGGGGGCTACCCACTCCATAGAGAAGTCAGACTTGTACCATAAACAGTGGGCTATTCCCATTTACTGACAGCCTATTATAAAATTAAAAAAAGAAGACGTAAGTAACGTCACCAAAGGCAGAGCACATCAAAATATAAAACTCCAAAAACAAATGGTTCTGACACCAATTCCACTTAAAAACACTTGAAACTTGAAAACTTTAATAAACTATATGATGATAAGATAAAATAAAATAAACACACTGGTTCATAAACCGGATAAGCGCTTTCAGCATAATACCTTTTTCAAATCCTAAATGTTTGCCAGTGAAACTTCCTCTTAAATACCTTCATTTCCTAGTGTTCAGTCACTTAGATGCATTTAGTAACCATAGCAGCATACACACCCTTCTAATGATGTCATTTTGAGTGCTGAAGAGCTTTCCCTTTTAGTGCAGGTTTTAAAGGGACAAATGCATTCAGACCTGGTGACTCATCTGATTGCAAATTCATTATCCACTTCATCTCTTCAATTTCTGTTCGGTTTACTAAATCCCCACCTCTTGCTGTTTCATGAAGCCTAGTTAGTGCCACGAACTTGAAAGAATGACTGTCATTTATACTAATATGCATATAAAGTGCATTGCTGGTAATTTTTTTCTTATGTCAGATAAGTGCTTTAGGATACGTTCCTTGAGCATTTGATTAGTTTTCCTTATGTAGTATGCCTTGCAATGACTGCAGGTTGCCACATAGATAATGTTCTTACTCCGACAGTTTGCAAATCCTTCAAACTTATAGTTCCTTTTAGCCAGGGGATGTGTAAAAGTGTTCGAAATGTTTATATGACAGCATGCCTTGCAACTTCCACATCTTTATGTACCAACTCTCCTGTTCATCTGAAAACTCCTGTCTTCAGAAATAGCTTCAGTTTCTGTTTTATAACAAAATAGTCTTTTTAAGTTTTTTCTGTTCTTAAAAGAAAAGCTGGGTTGATCTCCAACAATTTCCCTAATTTTGTTGTCAGATGTTAACACCGGCCAAAATTTTCTGATGGTATTACGAATAGCAAAATTGTCAGTACTACATGTCAACTGGCATCTCAGACTGGACTTTACCTCCTTTTGCTTGATCTTAATTGTTTCACCTTGGTCCAAAAAATAAGGTCTTCCTCTCTGAGAGCGTAGTTCCAAGGTCGTTGCTTCATTGGTCTGTATCTCTTTGACTTTGTATCCTCTCTTATTAAAGTCATTGATAAGTTTAATTTTCTCCTCCTTATAATCCTCATCCCTCATGCAGAGCTTGGACACTCGAGTTAGTTGGTTAGTCACTATGTTGTCAAGAACATGCCTGGGATGCATGCGAGTATTGTGTAGTAAATGATTGCGCCATACAGGTTTCCTATACATTCTAGTATTGATGCTTCCTGTGTCATCTAACATTAACTTAACATCCAAGAATTCTATCTTCGTACTAGAAGATGTCACTTCAAACTTCAAAATTAAGTTGTGCTGGTCAAAAATTGTACAAAATGTTCCAAGGAGGTAAAATCGCCATCCCATAGGAGAAAGACATCATCCACAAATTGATTATAGAAAACTATGTTTATATTCCATTTGTTGTTAGTATCCACTTTCCATAGCTCTTCCCATATTGCCAGGACCAGATTGGCATAACTATTTGCGCATGGAGTTCCCATCACTACCCCCGACTTCTGCCAATAGTAAGTACTACCATACAAAAACACATTGTTATATAAGACCAATTCCAAGAGACTACATAGTAAATGGATATCATTGGTTGCTTTGTGCTTCACACCAAAGTCTCTGATCGCTTTGATCCCCAAATCATTGGGTATGGACGTGAACAAACTGTTCACATCCATAGTTACCAATAATAAATTCTTACAAGTATTCATCTGTTGCAGTTTCTTGTAAAGTCTACCTAACAACTCAGCCGAGTCCTTGATCACTGCAGGTGCATGAGGTAACAATTTCTTTAACTCCCCTTCTATAAAAATAGAAAGGGGTTCAGCTATCCATCCTTTTCCTGAAACAACTGGTCGCATCAGAGAGTCATGTAGATTCTTATCATATATTTTATTAAAGTTTTCAAGTTTAAACTGTTTTTAAGTGGACTTGGTGGCAGAACCATTTGTTTTTGGAGTATTATAAAATTAAAGTCAGATGCAATAATCTTTCATAATAACCTTTAGACTCAGTGTGATAACCATACAGAGCCCAAGAGCAAATCAGAGTCACAGACTAATACAGTCCTCATTCAAAACCATAAAAAATACTAATTTTCATAATCCAATGAACTCAACTATAAATAATGGGCTACTGTTCCAAATTTGAGGGCAGGGACCTCCCACCAAGTGTAGATGTTTGTCATACTGATAACTGCTACAGTAACCTTAACTATATGGGTTATATCCTGCTAAGGATATAACAACTGGCCAGCTTCCAGAAATTTAAAGGCACCTTGCCACTCACCCAAACCTTTGGTCAACTTGAGCTGAGCTGAAGGAAAAGAGTGGTTTGGGTGCCAAGCCCTTCAGAGGTTTCCTGTCACCAAAGAGCACTCCTAATATAGACTTTTGAGAATCAACAGTCAGCTAACGTTTTCCTTTTCAGGGCAAGTTCCCTTTAAGAAAAAAAAAATCTACTTTTTAATTTTATGACTGAAATTGAACCTTGTCAACAAATTTTATTATTGTATTATGGATAAAATGTTTTAGAGACTGTCAAGTGACTCTTTGTAACTTTTAAATTAAATGGAGTGTTGTTTTTTACTATTCTGGGAAAAAGTTGTTACAACTAATGTAAAACTAATTATTTCTTGGTCAAAGTTCTGCTGTTTTACTTTGGGGTGCTAGAGTAAGTGTTTAAAGTGTTTTTTGCTGTGTTTTAGTGGGAAAATGTTTTTTTTTAATACTTGCCTGTTTTACTGACTATTACTGCCAAGCTTCCCCAGAAATCATGCATCTTTTTCAGTGTTACCATAGAACAACATACTGGTTCCTGGGTTCTTCCTTCTTCCAGCCACAAAAAGAACATTAATAAACAGCTTTTGCTAGCACAACAGCTGCTAAAGTGCCTCAGTTGCAGATGATTGACTCTGCTGTGACCATTTATGTTTCCTCAGACCATTCATCTTTTTCTTTGACTCCCTCAGGTATAATCACTACAACCGCCATAGACCAGGGGTTATACAAGTCCTCTGTGGCTGTTGGAGTGCCCTTGGGGGCAAGAGAGACCCACATTTGTCAGTCCTGGTAGAAGGAGCAGAGAATACCTTTCTGTCTATCTAGACTGGAATTCATATCCCTAGAGAGGTTTTGCCTGTAAAATGTGGGTCTGCTTCTTCAGAAATCCTTGTAAAAAAGAAGCAAAAAGTTAGATTTATATCTTCTCCTGACTCTGTGACTTTGGACGGGAGTCATTTATTTGGTTTAGCTCAGAGTTTAGTTCAGACTCTTAACCCTTCCAGTGTTGCTGTTTCTGGCAAGAGAAAAAGTGATTCTTCTTTTTCTGAAGGAGTTCATGATTTTGAACCACAAAATGAATGTGAAGAGACAATTTCTGATGTTCATCATATTGATCACTGCTGCAGTAGCCTTAGCTGTATGGGTTATATCTTGCCAAAGATATAACAGCCGGCCAACTTCTAAAGCTACAGGGCACCTTTCATGTGCCCAAACTGTCAGGCAGTGTGAGCTGAGATGACTAAAAGGGAGACTACACTCCTCTGAAGCTTTTGAGGATCAATGGTCCGTTTATGCAGTTCCTTTGCTGGGCAGGTAAGTTCCTTTCAGGGATAAACCTTCCATTTTTCTAAATATTGTTGATCTTTCATCTTTTCATCTTCAGGAAAGTTATTTTAAGCTAAGAGCTTTGTGTTTTAATGGACTGTATTGTATTTTTAAACAGGAGTGCTGTCTTTTTTTCTGTCAGATTAAAAGTTGTGCAAAGTAACTGAAAAACATTTTTTCTATGGAGAAATTGTGTTTATTTTACTTTTGTGGGGTGGCAAAATGTTTTAAAGTAGTTTTTACTGTGTTTTTCTGTCAAAGAAAAGTGATTTTTAAAGACGTTTAATTTGTATAAGTATTTGCTGCATGTCTACCCATGAAAGAAGTATCATTTTTAGCTTGACCATGGAACAAACTACCAGTCCCACAATCGGTCCTTCTTCAAGCCACATAAAGAAAAACAAAAAGTTACGCAAACAGCCTTTGCCACCAGTGCAAGCTAACAATTTGCCCCAACCTTAGGTGGGTGACTCTGATGAGGCCATTTGTTGTACCTCAGACGGCTCTTCTTTTACCCCATCTCCCTCTCTTTTGCAACTGTGGGTGTCCCTTCAGTGGACAAGGGAGAACCATTCCTGTCAGTCCTAGAAGAGGAGTCAAGGAAGGCTTCCCTGTTTTATCAGGATGCTGTGCCCATCCCTGGGGAAGCTGCTACTGCCATTAGTAACATGGTTGGTTCCATTTTACCTGTCAAAAAGAAACAGAAAACTAAGCATATATCTACTCCTCCTCATATTTCTTTGTGCAGAAGTAGTTTACTAAGTCTGGCTCAGGCTTTAATTATGGATATCGTTCCATCTATAGAGTCGTTTCTGGTAAAAGAAAGAGGGATACCTCTTTTCCTGAACAGATGCAGTGTTCTGAATGTGAACAAGAAGGTGCTGGGACAGATGCATTTTTTTTCTCAGATTTCTGATTCAGACTCAGAGTAGAGAGCTCAGTTTCTGATTCTCCCTTTGGATGTCTCTCTTTCTCTGAGACTATTGCTACAATGTGCCAATGTTTTCAGTGGGACAACACTTAGGTTTCTCCCTCCCTCAGAAAATACTATGAGTTATTACAGAAAGGATTTCCAGAACCCACACTCACTCCTCCTTTTCTGTCTGCTTTAGAGGATATATGTGTTACTTCCTGCAGTTTTCTTGATAGTCATCTAACTACTCCTAAAAAGGCAGATAGGAAGTATAAAGTCCCTCAGTCTTTTAATTTTTATACACTATTCCCAAACCTGACTTAGCAGCTACAGACTTAGTTGGTTCCACTGCTGCTAAGCACTCAGTTAATTCTTATCCTTCTCTTTCTGAGAGGTGCGGGAAAATTATGTATAAGTGTGGGAAATGGTGTATACTTCTGCAACTTTTATTTTCAAAATTTTGAAACTTTAAGCTCATATGTTAAAGTTTGTTCTGACTAATTGTGTAATTATGAGGAATGTTTCATCTGCACTTTCTTCTTATAAGGAAAATTTGATTTAAATGATTTAGTTTTTTCTATTGCCCAGGTCACTACTCAGTTTTACAGTGTGCACATGACTCTGTAGATACTTTTTCCAGGGCTGTTGCCACTGGTACTGTTATGAGGAGGTTTGCATGGCTGCATTTTCAGAACCTCCAAAATGATATTAAAAATGAGATTTAAAATTATCCTTGGGATAGAGATTTAATGTTTGGCCCCTCCGCTGCAGAGGTGATCAAAAAGTGTAATTAAAGGGGTAGGCTGCTTCAGAGAATGTGTAAGATTTTCAGCCCTCCCTTTCCACATTTTCTAAGAGAATTGCTAGCTTCTCATCCAGTTTTGGCAAAAAGCAGAATAAATAGTCTCAACAAAATACAGGTAAACAGATGTTTAAAAAGAAATGGCAAGGGGGGGTCCAAAACCAAGGACAGTCCAACAAGTCTGAATCCCTATTGAAGAGATCTTGTGTCCCACCCAGGCCCCTTTTTCTTCCAGAAAGTCTGAATCTCCATTTGTCTCTTTGGTAACAGATTGTTTCAGGCAAATAGGTTCTGAAAATCATTCATCAATGTTACAAATTGCAATGGGAAGAAATTCCTCCTTTCCAGGATGTCATTACTCATCCTCCAGATCAGACCATTTTGTTTCTACAGGTTATTCATCACATGCTGTCCAATGGAGTGATAGAACTACTTCCTCCTTCTCAGGTGGGGAAAGTTTTTTTTTCAAGGATGTTCCTAGTGCCAAAACAGAAAGAAAATACTTGCAGACCAGTTCTGGATCTTCCTTTCCTAAATCTGTTTGTGATAGTGCCCAGATTCAAAATGATGTCATTTCACAACCTGTTACTCTTCTTCCTCTTTCAAGTTTCCTAAAACAATGAGTGAGAAGGTCACTGAAAAACCAATCAGTAAAAATAAAAACAAAATGAAAACTCCAGCAAAAGCTAGAACTACCACTGAGTGACCTCCCGAACCTCTTGTATCAGAGGCACATGGGATATATGCAAATGATCCTTATGAACATCAGGTGTTTCAGCTAATTGGCGATTCTGAATGCCCATGACATATTTTGTCATTTTAATGGACAATTTCAGGCCAGTAAAGCCAAGCCCCACTAGCTGTGGATTGCTTTTCAACTTTCAAGTTCCTTGGTAACACTAGACTTAAAAGATGCTTATTATCACATTCCTATTCATCCACTTCAAACATGTTTTAAGGTTTTGTGTGTCTGGTTCTCTTAATCAGTTCTCTGCCTTACTCTTTGGACTATCCACTGCATCAAGGGTGTTGACAAAGTGTCTAGCTCTTATTGTAGCTCATTCCAGGCTACAGATTATCCATATTTACCATATTTAGATTACCTTATTATCTTTGCAGTGCTGGGGTGCCTCCTGTGTGGAGTCTGCATGTCCTCCCTTTGGTCGTGTGGGTTTCCTCCGGGTGCTCCGGTTTCCTCCCACATCCCAAAGACATGCTGTAGGTGGATTGGACACTCTAAATTGGCCCTAGGTGTGAGTGTGTGCAGGTGTTTGCCTTCTGTGGAAGGTTGGGCGCCAGGCTGGCAACTCAACACTGTAAAATTCAACTGCTGATCATGAGCGGACAGGTGATCCGCTCTGGCGAACCCTAACCGGGAAAAGCCGAAAGAAGAAGAAGATTATCTTTGCAGCGTCAATTTCAAATTGTCAGGGCTCTCTATCTCTTGGGTGAAAGATCCAAAGCAGTCATTCACCACAGATACCTTGGACTTTGCTTGGGGAGCCATTTCAGGAGTTATAAAAGTGCACCATGTGTGGAACACAAATGACAGACACAAGCACATAAATATCAGGGAGATGCTTGCCCTGATCAAGACACTCAACTCTCTGAATCATCTTTGGTCTCTGGGACCTCTTCAAGTTGTTAAAAACAATATCAAAGTCATGTGGTACATCAACAAACAATGGGGAATCAGGTCATGCCCCCTTTGCAGACTAGCCATGTTAGATTGGGATATAACTTCACAGTACAATCTTACTCTACAGGTATCCTACATTTGGTCAGAGCAAACTAGTGATGCAGAGAAGCTGAGCAGGACTAGGGCTGATCCTTATGAATGGAAACTAGATCAGGAGGATCTTCCAAGATTTGCTCCATCTGTGGAGAGTTCCTCAAGTAGAGACCTATTTGCCTCCTCTCTGAACAATCAATTGGCAAGATTCTTTTCAAAGACTCCATGCAAGATGGCCTAAAAGACAGATGCCTTTCCTTTTCCTTGGACAGGAATGTTACTGTATGCTTATCCACCCTTTCCACTAATATCCCAGGTACGTCTGAAGATTCAGAAGGAATTGTCCAAGATCATTGTGGTGGCTCCCTTTTGGCATAGACAAGGTTTTCCCTTCTTTTGGAAATAGCCAGGGGCAATTAATGCAAGCTTCCACACAGACTGGATCTACTCACACAAGAACAGGGTGTTTGATACATCCCCAATATCAATCAACTTCAAATAATAGCCTGTTTGATAGGGTCTTAATTCCTTTTAGGCACCTGTTTACAGACGACATGCTAATAATAATAATAATAATAATAATAATAATAATAATGATAGTAATGGAGACAAGAAAACCTGATACCAGACAATCACATGTTAGCGAATGGAAAAGGTTTTCTAGTTGGTGCTAACAACATAACCAGTACCCACTCAGAGATAGTTGCTCTCTGGTTACGATATTTGTGAGTTACTAACTTATGGCTTTCTTCTTCCTCTGGCAAGATTCATTTATTGGCCATTTCAGCATGTCTGCCCATGGATCCTTCTCTTTCAATGCAGTCTCTTGACAAAATGTTTTTGAAAGGGGTTTTGCATAAGAGGCCTCCAAGAAAACAGGTGAGCCCTCCTTGGGATCTTAATTTTGTTTTAGAAAACCTAACACTTGCTCCATTTAAATCAGCTAACCTGACTGACTTAAGGTTGTAACACTGAAAACAGTTTTATCGATTGCTCTGACCTCTGCATGTACGGTATCAGAATTGCAAATGCTTATGGTGAGTCAACCCTATCTCATTTCCAGAGGGGCAGGACTACTTTTTTTTTTTTGGAATTACACATAATTGATTTATTTTTTAACACCTTTATTGAATTATCACTTGTGACATAGGCAAACTTAAATTTCTATAAAAGAAAACAAACCATATTGACATGTACATTGTTACAAACAATAGATCACATGTATTCTTTTGTACAATATAATCAATCAAACATTACATAAGTTGATCAATTCCCTCCCCTCCTTAAACCTCATTCCTCTTCCAAAACATTCTTCTGCATGTATTGTTCTTACAATTTCCAATTTTTCTATGTAATTTCATCATACTCTTTTCTAAAAATCCCAATGCTTGTTCTTTTATCTCTGTTACAATATTCAGTACTTCAGATACAGTTGGTTTAGACTTTGAGTTCCATTTTCTTGTAATTGCTTTTTGGTGGCCACCAAAATTAAACTTAACAAGCCCTTACTATGTCTCGACAATTCAGATCCTGTATCCCAGCTCAAAAAAACAAATATTTTCTTAGTTACACCCATTTGCTCACCCAGTATTTCTGACAGAGTACTCTGTAGATAATTTGTAAAGTCTGCCAACTCCTTACACTCCCAGAAAATATGTTCTCAATTATCTCTTTCTTCCTTATTACACCTCCAACATTTGCCATCTACCGGAGGATAAATTCTTTGGAGTCTGCTTGGGATGTAAAAATACCTATGCAAACACTTCTAAGCAAAAATCCTAAATCTTCTTCACTTTGTTGCTTATTTGGGAGCCATATATATGTCCTCTCATTGTTTATTTGTGAATTACTTACCCAATCTCTCTTCCCAATCTGTTCTGACCTCCTGTGATCAATTCTTATAGTTATTGTATATGTCCTGCTAACTGTCCCTTTTTTAACAGCAGCTTCTGTTCTGGATTCAACTAAAAACTCCACCAGTGCAGGTCTTTAATTTAAGATTTGCCTGTACTCTGATATTAATCCCTGATAGGGAAGGCAGTCTCTAGCCTGCAGTCTAAATGTCTTCTTGGCCACTTCCCATTCTGTTACCTTTCCCTCTCTAATTGTTTGTTCCCAGTATCTTGTTTCCTTTGCCAGTTTCCTTCAATAAATTCCATCCCCCACTTTCCTATTTTCTGTACCCCTAATTACAGTCATCTCTATCAGCAAAACCTCCTTTCTCAGTTCCCATGTTGGCTTAGTTCTTAGAATATTTTTTGCTACTTTATGAATATAATATTCTGTTTGGCTGTTGTTATTCACCTTACGGATCTGCATACAAAATCCCACTCTTTCATTATTTCTTGAATTTTTGCATTGCTTCATAATCATCCCTTTCCACTTTGAATTGCAGCTTTCTGCTGGTGTTATGTATAAAAGTCTTAACTGTATAGCTCTAAATACCTTTTCATATCAGGTAATCTTAAACCACCTTTTTTCTACTGGAAGTAACAAATTTCCCCACTTCACTCTTCCCCACTTCCTCTACCAGATAACGTCTTTAAACACTTTATTAATTACTATTCACAACTTCTCTGGTTGATAAAAATATGCCTGACCTATGTATAAATCCAAAGGGACTAAAAACATTTTTACTGATTCTATCTTGCTATCCATATCCACAGACAAGAGCTTCCAATTTCTTGTTTTTTGTACTATCTTTTGTTTAGTCTTTTCCGCCATATCCTTTGATGCCATAACAGAATCATTTTAAATCCATACTCCTAAATACTTAATTTTATCATGTTCCCATAAATATGAGTATTGCTGAACTAATTCATATGTGGGTACATAGTTTACAGCTATAGACTTTGTTTAACCTTCATTATTTTTATATCCTGAAAAAAAACTTGAAACTGCTTCAGAATGTTCCACAACACTGAGCTGTCCTTTTCTGGTTTTATCAGATAGAAAATAATATCATCTGCAAATAAAATCAAATTTTCTTGATTACCATGCAAATTATATCCGTGAATTTCTAAGTCTGTTATCTTCTTTGCCAGTGGTGCTAAATATAACACAAATAACAAAGGGAAAAGAGGGCATCCCCGCCTAGTTCCTTTGTTCAGATACAGGTTACCAGACAAGAACCCTCCCACTTTGATTTTTGCCTCTGATCCCTCATTTATCTTTCTAATCAACCTTATTATGATATCAGGGAATGCAAATGCTTCCACTGCCCTACTTATAAAATCCCAGCTTACTCTGTTGAATGCTTTCTCTGCATCAACACCCTGCAACAATTGGGCAGGGTTTCTTTGAGAACTAATCATTCTTTTATGGGAAAAGTGATGGTACCCGAGTTTATTTTAAGCCAAGCGACCCTTTTTCTGTTTCCTTTCCTGAACCTAAAAAGAGGAAGAAAGGATGCTCCATACCTTGGATATCCACAGACAACTCAAGTACTACCATGACAGAACTAAATATTTCAGATTTTCAGATCAATTGTTCATTTCTTATGAAGGTAACAATCTGTGTCAAAACAACTATTCCCAAATGGTTGTCTAAAGCTATTACCTTTTGTTATACTTAAAAAATCTATTCCAGGCAGAGTCAAGGTCCTCTCTACCAGGGTCTTGGCTTCATCTATGGCTTTTTGGAAAAGGCTGGATTTCAGAAGTATTCTAGAAGCTGCTACTTGGTCCTTTGTACATATTTTTATAAAGCATTATAAGCTTGATTCCTTTTCTAGGTCCCAATCAGCCTTTGCTAGGAGCATTCTCCAGGGGCTCCTGGACTCTTCTCCTTCTACCTCCCAAATGCAGTATCTACCCATACAGCTAAGGCTACTGCAGCAGTGATCAATATGATGAACACAGTACCATTGTGTAAGTAAACTTACTATAACAGTAGATGTTTGAATGATCATTGCTGCAGTAACAACTCTCTCCTTCCATCCCCCTTGTTTTTGGTATGTTTTTTATGCCAGAATGTGGATATTTATTTTTTGTTGTTCCGAACATTGTCCTTTCAGGACTCAGCCTCATTCTCTCTTTTGGCAGGAAAGTTCTGAAGGGCTTCCTGCATAAACTTGTCTTTTAGTCAGATCAGCTTGAGTTGCCTGACAGTTTTGGTTCATGGGAGGTGCCCTGAAGCTTTACAAGCAGGCTGACTGTTATATCTGTGGCAGGATATAACCCATGACCTATCAGGGCCTCTGGAATTACTATTTAACTGTAGCCTCCAAACAGGCTTTGTGCCTTCTGAATGGAGAAAGGCAACAGTCATCCCTCTGCACAAAGGTGGGCCATCTACAGGCCCTGGAAACTACAGACCCATAAGTCTCACTAGTCTAATATGTAAAGCCACGGAAAGAATGATCATATAGTAAACTTCCAGACACTGGATTCAACCCAGTTTGGTTTTGTCAAGGGCAGATCATGCCTACTCAACCTGGTGGACTTCTTTGAGGAGGTCACCAGAGCAATGGATGAGGGCAAAATCGTTCAGACTGCCTACCTTGACCTGGCCAACGCATTTGACACAATACCCCACTCGAGTATTATTGACAAACTCAGGAGGTTAGGTACAGACCCGTATGTCACCCGGTGGACAGCCAACTGGCTCATAGACATGACCCAGAAAGTTAGAATTAGGAGTTCACATCTACAAAAAGGCCAGTCGCAAGTGGAATCCCTAAGGGATTAGTCCTTGGACTGCTCCTTTTTGGCATTTACTTCTCAGACGTCAAGGCCAATATCAGTGGTCTCTGGCTGACCAAATTTGCAGATGATTGCAAATTAGGAGCTGTCATTGAATCTTACACTGACACAAATGTTTTCCAGAAGGGCCTGACATAGACAAATAACTGGTGTCACAGCCATGGGCTAAAACAAAATGCCAAGAAATGCATAATAGTATCCTTTGGGAAGTCATCCATTCATGGTAACTATCATATTGACAACACACCCCTTAGAGTTGACCCAGCAGTCAAGGACTTAGGGACACATATAGATAGTAATCTAACCTTTGATCATCATTTGTCTACAGTGGTGAAGAAATCATTCTATGTTCCACAACTTATAAACAAAGGTTTGGCATCTAAGTTCAAAGAAGTCATCGTTCCACTGTAGTCAACATTCATCAGACCTATCCTTGAGTACAATGCACCCTTTGGTATGTACCTAAACAAGCATATCCAACAACTAGAACATCCAGAGAGGTTCCTCACTAAAAGAATTCAGGGCATAAGTAATATGACCTATGCAGATCACCTCAAGGCCCCTTCCCTGTATTCTGTCTCTTACAGGCTTTTGAAGGGAGAGCTATGCATGGCATACAGGACATTGTTAGATCCCACTCTGATGGACCTCCTCTATATCCACAAAACAAACAGTGGCAGAATTACATGTTCTAAAGACTTAAACCTTGCCTGTGATATAAATAGGACTTGCTAGAGAGATAGTTATGTATCCCAGAGACTACCCCATGTATGGAACAGGCTCTCCATCCATATGAAGCATAGTTCCTCCCTAACCCAATTCAAGTGTAACTTGGACATTTGGATGGGAAACTGGAAAGTCATCCCTGGTTTGGCACCTAATGCAAACAGGTAGCCTGTAAATGGTTCATCTCCCAGGCCCATGCTTACACTTATCAAGGGTATCAGAACTTGCCAGAGATTTGGGATGCATGGCTAGGCTTAAAAAGGCCCTTGTGGTTGTTAGCCTAGTAAAGACATATGAACCTATGAAGCTGTGAACCATATAGCTAACGCTACTGCAGCAGTGATCATTTTTTCTCCTCAGGTTTCTGATTCAGATTCTGAGGAGTGTGGCTTCTGTGAGTCCCTTTAAGAGAGTCTCATTTTCTAAAGCCATTTTCAAAATAAATCAGTTGTTTCAATTGGAATGTAACAACATTCCACTGTCTCTGAAGAAATATTATGACTTGCTGCAAGTGAAGTTTCCTGAACCTATACCAGTTCCCCCTTTTCTTTCAGCATTAGAGGATGTACTTGTTATAGCCTGTAACTTTCCTGACAGCCAGCCTGCTACCCTTGAGAAAATAGATAGATTGCATAAAGCTCCACAGTCAGTTAAAAGTTTTTTATATTCTAACCTCAGATCAGATCCATTAGTGATTTATCTTGTAAACTCAGTTTTTGCTAAACATCCAATTCATGCCAATCCCTCCCTTTCTGACAAGGATGACAAATCATTTGACAAATATGGGGAAAAAGTGTATTCTTCTACAACACTTATTTTTGGAATTCTAAATTGTCAAGCTCATATGTTAAAGTTAATATTTGCCTCTTTTGAGAATGAGGAACATTATGTCATATTTCTCTCATTTCACACTGCAAAAATGTTTACTGCTGTCTCCACAACCTTTTACAAACAGCAAAATAAGCAGATTTTAACAAGTTTGACAGGGTGATACCAAAAAGAAAAGAAAAGAGGTAAACCCCCAGAATAAAGGACAGTATAATAAATCTGAAAGATGATCTTCAAAATTCTCTTACATTTCCCACCCTGATAGACCATTATTCCTTCCCAAAACTCTGAGTCTCCATCTCTGTCTTTGGAAAGACAAATGGGTTCTAAAAGATACAGATGACATTGGGAATCCATCCCTCCTTCTCTTCCAAGGTATTCCCTCAAAACTACCAGACCAAACTCCTGTTTTCTGTCTTGTCATTCACCACATGATGACTCAGCGAGTGGTAGAAGATGTCCCTCCTCCTCCTCCTCCTCACCTAGGAGAAAGGTTTTTGTCAAGAATGCTGTTGGTGACAAAGAAAGAAGATTCATGGAGACCAGTTTGTGATAGTGCCCAAGTTCAAAATGTTACCCCTTCACTTCCTGTTAAATTTTATTCCCATTTTGAGTTTTATCTCAGTTCAAGGAGCTTTTCTTCATCAGGAAAAGTAGATCTGTACTGAGCTCTATTCCTAAGTAATTCCCCCTCAGACTACTGTCTCAGCAAGGGAATTCCTCAGGATTCTATGTCTTATAGCATTTATGAGTCTTATAATTCCTTTGGCAAGATGCCACATGAGAAAAATTCAATGGTACCAAAAATCTGTATGGTTGCAACATCAACATCCTCTGACATTGTAGATTCCAGTTTGGGGGCTTGTGAAAAGGGAAGTTCTTTGGTGAAGAGACCAATTTTATCAGAATCCAGGTCTCCCATCAGACACATGAGATGCATCAGACTTTGCTTGGGCAGCAGTGTCTATGAGGATAAAAGTACAAGATCTTTGGAACAGAAAAGACCGAGCAAAACAGTTAAACATAAAAGAGATGCTGGCACTTATTACTGCTTTCAACAGTATCAATCAGTAGTCCCCAAGACCATTACAAATGTTTACAGACAACACCACGGTGATGTGGTACATAAGTAAACAGGGAAGAAACAGATCCTAACCTCTATGCAGGCTTGCCAAGGTAACCTGTGATATAGCATTTCAGCACAATCTTTCTCTACTGGCATCTTGCATGCTGTCAAAGAAAAAAAATGTGGTAAATAAGCTGAGTAGGATGAGGACAGATCCCCATGAATGGAAAATTAATCGAGAGTCTTCTACAAATTTATCCAGCTGTGAATAACACCTCAGATAGACCTTTTGCCCCCAGTCACAACAATCAATTGCCAAAGTTTTGTTCCAGAACTCAATGCAATAGGGCTTGGAAAATAGATGCTTTCTCATTCCCATGGACGGGAATGTTCCTTTATGTTTTTCATTCCCTTTCAGCTGATATCCAGAGTCCTTCTAAATGTTCAGAAGGACACTCCAAAGACAGTGGTGACTTCCTTTTGGCTCAGGCAACAGTGGTTATCCCTTCTTTTGAAACGAGCCTAGGGTAATTACCATAAGCTTCTGCACAGACTGAAATTACTCACACAAGACAGAGGTTGTTTGATAAACTCCAACCTGAAATCTCTTCAGTAGACTTCATGGTTGATAGAATGTTGACACCTCTTCGACATTTTTTTTCTGAGGAAGTGCAGCAGGCACTGAAGGAGGCTAAAAAAACTGCTGCTAGAAAATTATATCTGTGTGAGTGGAAAAGATTTTCTACTTGGTGCCATTCCAAAGATCAAGACCCTTTTAAGGCCCAGCTTTCTCTGGTTCTTGATTATTTTAGCAAGTTATTGTTCTCTAACCTTTCTTACTCTTCTACCAAGTTTCATTTGTCAACCATTTCTGCTTGTCTGCCCTTGGATCCCATTTTTCTTCCTATTCCCAAGTCAAGTGGTCTTTGAGAGTTTTTTTTTACATATATTTCCAGCTGGAAATCAAGAGACTCCTCCTTGGGATCTGAACTTTGCACTTGAGGAGTTTACTTTTTCCCCATTTGAACTAGCTCATCAAGTTTAGTTGAGGTTTTTAACATGGAAGACTTTTTTACTCATTGCTCTGACTTCTCCTTGAAGAAGTTCTGAGTTACAGGCTCTTATGATGAGTCACCCCTATCTCAATTTCCACAAGGACAGGGTTTCTTTATACCTAAGGTTGTACCCCATAATCTTAAAGATTCATGGGATTTTTTGCAAAGATTGCAAGAGAGGTTATGTGATTACAATATAGGGTTTCTTGCTATTGATGTAGTGGACCTTTTTACTTGCATATCAGAAGATATTGGTATGTATATTTTTCATGAGGTTATATCAACATTTTTATCTGATATTCAGGTCAGTTTGGTTATGGGTTGTACTGCCCTCATTTTGGATAATAACATTATTTACTTTGAGGGTGAATGCTACAAACAAATTAAAGGAGTTGCAATGGGGGCTGCATGTGACCCCATTGTTGCTAATTTAGTGATGAATTGTTGGGAGGACACGTTTATTTTCAATAGCATAAACTACTTTCCCTACTGTAAATTGTATTTATGTTACCTAGATGACATCTTCATTATTTGGTCTGGACCTGAAGAGAAAGTTGTTGAATGTATAAATTATTTGCAATGTACTACTGAATTAAAGTTTATTTATACTTTTACAAAGATTGTTGTATATTCTCTTGATGTAGTTGTTAGAAAGGAAAGGGATGTTTTTTTCTTCATCTGTGTATAGAAAGCTAACCTTTAGCAATTCATATTTACATTTGTATAGTTATCATCCTTACACCAGAAAAGAAATTTAGCTTAATCAAAGGTTAAAGTATCTGGTTGTCACATATGATTTCTAATGATTATGTCTTTAAAGAAGAATTAGAAAAGCTTAAAACATGTTGGTTGAGAGAGAGTATCCCTTAAAAATGATTAATAATACTTTTGATTACATTATTAAACATAGGGCTGCTAGATACTCCCCTATATTAGGTACAGATAGAACTATTGCTAGAAGTAAACCTTTGGATGTAGGTCACAAAATTGTACTTGATAAGGCACTTTTTTGCAGTTCACCAGTGGTATTAGCTATATTAAATATATTATTAATTCCATCTGTAATACTTTTAAAGGAAATAATTTTGTGCATGGTTGGAGTGAGACAACAATATGTTTTTTTTTAATTTGCTGAATCATTAAGCAATTGTTGGAGTGGGACAATAAACTTATCATGTCTACCAAACATTTGGCAGGTACCTGTAAATGTGGCTGTTGTGATCAATGTATGTGTATTGTGCAAGAAGAATCCTTAGCATTTGATAATTTATTTTAAAGTAAAGTACTGTTGCAGTCAGGCAATTGTGCCATATGGGGAATTGCTTATATAGCTATGTGTGATACTTGCCCACCCTTTTATGTGAGCAAAACCGAGTACCCCCTATGCAAGAGAATTTACATGCATATTTAAGATATTAATAAAGTAAACAATAACAATGCTTTATATAAACTTTCTTTGGTATGTGACAATTTTAAGAAGTTTACTTTTGTCATTTTAGAAATAGTGCTGCAAAACCCAAAAGAGAGGGCTTGGGAAACTTTACTTGAATATAAGGAACTTTTGTGGTAGTTTCATCTTAACTCATTCCCTCCAATACAGCTCCTTTGAATGCATACCTTTAACTCCCAGTGGGTGTGGCTTAAGCCTTTAAAAAAATGAAGTTTTCACCTTACAGTTCTAACAAATACACAGAGGTCAGATATCAATACAATTATGTTTGCTTCAAGATAAAATATTCAGATCCCTAGTATGTGGCATGGTTTTGGGACTATTAATGCAAATATGAACAAGCAATATTTGATGCCTAGAGGCGCAGTAGGAGGTAACTGCAGAAATGCCTGGATGAGCACACAGTTACCCTGGTATTAATGTATTTTTGTCTATTATTCCAGTTCTTAAGATGAGCTCACCTAAACTGTAAATGTTTTTTATTAGGAACTAATGTAATTTTATAGCATTTTAACACTTGAATAGTTCTTAAAGACTCTAGGATTTGTAATTTTTGTAATTATTGCATTTATTGTTTTAGTATGGTTTCCTGCTGTGGTGGTGCAGCAGTAGCATTGTTGTCTCACAACAAGAGGTTCTCCCGTTTGATTCTCGGCTGGACTGTGGGGAGTACCTTCTATGTGGAGTCTGCATGCCCCCCCCCCCGCAGTTGAGTGGCGTATGAAAGACATGAGTAAGGGCGTGCCTTCGTTGAAGGTTGGATGTCGAGCTGGCACCTCGACGTTCATGAAAATCTACTGCCAATCATTAGCAGAAAGGAGTTTCGCTGTGGTGACCCCTAACCGGGAAAAGCTGAAAGACAAAACAACATTGTTTTAGTATGGTTTCAGTGTCATGTTACTTTAAAATCTTGTTAGGAATTTCTGATGTGTTGTATCTAAATGTTCATTTCATTAATTTTAAATTAGTTCTGAAGAAGTTCATTAAGTATAAAGGATGAAAGTACTTTAACTCTGTTCTATTTTTGTCTAATTGATTTTATTTTACGTGTTCTGGCTCCGTTCTTTCTGTACTTTTTGGCTATAATCAAGGACCCTTCTCCAAGGGCTCCTGGATTCTTAATTTAACTTCCTCCTCCCTTTTTTGGTTTCTAAGTTATGATAATATACCCAAATAGGCTACTAGAAGAGTGATGTAATTTTGAACATAGTACAGTTGTGTAAGTAAACTTACTATAACAGAAGATGTTCTAATAGATCATTGTTGCAGTAGCTGTATATATCCTTGCGTGTATAGTTACTCTTGTTTACATTTCCTAGCATTTTTCTTTTCAGGGTTATTGCCTCTTTTTTCAGGGCAAGAAAACACTGAAGCCTTTGGTGCTCTAACTGCTTTTTAAATAGATCTCATCTGAAGCTCCTCATAGTTAGAACAAATGGAAGGTGCCCTTTGGCCTTATAGGATGGTAATATCTTTGAAAGGATACAACCTGAATAGCTCTGACTATTGCAACAGCTCTCCATTAGAATATGTACTATTATGCTAATGTACTTACACAGCTATACTTTTCTTGACTAACTGATTGCATTTCCCAAGCTGTAGCTGAAATGGATACCTCACGGATCACCTGATCAAAACATTCAAATAAAATGTATTAAATGAGTATATATTTATAACTCTTACTTGTTTTCAGTATTTTAATTCCAAAGTTAAAATATGTTTTCAGACTACTTTGTGAATGTGCAGTCATTTTATAGATCAGGTTGCTATAAATTTATGGAATCCTGAAAATATGTTTCACATTTTCCATCAAAAATTCTTTAGATAAACAAGGAAGCAGTATATGTATGCATTAGGCAGGGATATAAAACAATATCAGAAACCTGTTATGACTATACTAAACATATTTATGAGGAGGTGCTGAAAAGTTCTAAGCCCGAACAACTTTCTAAATTCTGAGTGTTATTTTGCATTTGTAGCTGAAAAGAGGGTTATTTCATCTTGTGAAGTACTAATTTGCAGAATCATAATGCTATGTTTTGACATTGTTACAGATCATTGATTGAACCACGTCAACAAAAAGTCTGGAATTTTCAAGTCTGGAACTCTGAGCTATCATGAAGTTCCAATTCCTGCAGAAGAAAACTCCAAAGGAAATCCATGACTGTATGATGCAAACATTGAGTGACAAGTGCCCTTCTTACTCAGCTGCGATGGATCTCTGCTGAAGCTACTCATAGTTAGAACACTTGAAAGGTACCCTTTAGCTTTGATGGATGATCATATCCTTGTCAGGATATAACCCGAATAGCATAAAGTACTGCAACAGTTCTCTATTAGAATATCTACTATTATGTTAATGTGTTTACACGGCTGTATTTCTCTTGACTAACTTACTGTATTTCCAAAGCTGTAGCTGAAATGGATACCTCATGGATCAGTTCACTACCCTGATCAAAAACAAAACATTCAAATAAAATGTATTCAGTGAGTATATATTTATAACTATTTTCTGTATTTTAATCCCAAAGTTATAGTGTGTTTTCAGATCACTTTGTGAATGTGCTATCATTTTTATAGATCAGGTTGCTATAAATTTATGGAATCCTGAAAGGATGTTTCACATTTTCCATCAAAAATTCTTTAGATAAACAAGGAAGCAGTATATGTATGCATTAGGCAGGGATATAAAGCAATATCAGAAACCTGTTGTGACTATACTAAACATATTTACAAGGGGGTGCTGAAAAGTTCTAAGCCCGACCAACTTTATAAATTCTGAGCATTATTTTTCCCTTTGTAACTGAAAGGAGGGTCATTTCATCTTATAAAGTACCAATTTGCAGTATTTTAATGCTATGTTTTGACATTGTTTCAGATCATTGATTGAACCACGTGTGACGAAAGGAGGTAAATTTGTAAATCCTTATATGTTCATAGGTTCATAGGTTCATACTAGGCTATCTACCCTGGGGCAATTATAAGCCTAGCCCGATTGTGTATGGCTTACGCCACCCCTTGATTTGAGTATACTGTGCCCTTTTTAAGGTTTAGTTTACTGTGCCTCTGTCTAATAGTGACACGGGAGTAATCCCTGGGACAAACCTACGATCCCCCATCCACCTATCAAGATTCTTCTTGAAGAAATTCAGTGAGGTGCTCTGCCTCACATGAACTGGAATTCTATTCCAGAGCGAAGGGAGCCTCTGGGTTATGAACCTGTCCCTCCAGCAAGTTCTATTTATTTCTGTGCTGAGGTTCAAGTCCCTCGAGCATGTGGCTCTAAGGAATTTAGATTTACTGAGGTGGAGCATGTCCATTAATTCTGGAATTGACATAGCTTTGTATGTCAGGCATAGATCGCCTCGAAGTAGGCGGTATGCAACTGAGTAGAGCTGGAGTTTTTTTAACCGAGCAGCATATGGCATCTGTTTGAGACCCTTGATCCTCTTGGTGAGATACTTTTGGGGTCTTTCTAATTGCTGCAGGTGTCGGGTAAGGTACATCCCAAAAGGGGCATTGTATTCTATGATGAGCCTGATGAGGGATGAATAAAGGGGCACGATTACCTCTCTTGATCTAGATGTGAAACCCTTCGTGATGAGGTGGGCTATGTAGAAGGTCTTTCTAACCACTTTGGCAATGTGGTTTTCAAAGGAGAGATTGCTATCAACTTGGGTCCCCAGGTCCCTAATAACTTTCTCTGTACTTAATGGGTTTCTGCCTATGTGGTAATTTGTGGGCACATTGTTTTTTCAAAGGGTATGACTATACCTTTTTTGGCATTTAGCTTTAAACCATGGTGCTGGCACCAGTTATCTGTCTCTGTGAGACCTTTTGAAGGATGTTTGTGTCAGCTGGAGAGTTGATTATGGCCCCAGTTTGCAGTCATCTGTGAACTTGGTGAGCCATAGTCCTCCCACGCTTGCCTGTACCTCAGAAAAGTATATACCGAACAAGAGTGGTCCCAGGACAGAACCCTGTTGGAGGCCACTTGTGACCGGGTTTGAGGCTGACATGGCTCCAGCAACTCTCACTCTGTGGGTTCTGTCTTTGAGCCAGTTTAGACCCATCTTGTGACATAGGGGTTTATATTTTAGCTGGATAGCTTATCTATGATGCCCGAGTGGGGTATTGTGTCAAATGCCTTTGCAAGGTCCAGATAGGCTGTGTGGACTACCTTCCCTTCATCTATGGCTTTGGTGACTGTTTTGAAGAAGTCAATCAGGTTCAAAAAGCAGGATCTGCCCTTGACAAAGCCGAACTGGGTAGGATCTAGTGTCTGTAGGTCCCTAATGTCTTTGTTTATGAGCTCCATGATGATCCTCTCCATAGCCTTGCAGACTAAGCTAGTCAGGCTTATGGGACGATAGTTTCCAGGGTCCGTAGAGGCTCCACCTTTGTGGAGTGGGACCACTGTTGCTGTACACCATTCTGTGGGCACATATCCTGTAGTGAGGCTGAGATTGTATAGCTGTTTTATTTGAGGGATTAGTTCCTCTTGGAGTTCATGTAGGACACAACCTGGGACGCCATCTGGTCCCACGGAAGCAGTGTTTTTGCTTTGGAGAGGGCAGCCTTCACCTGAGCATCAGAGATGTTTGGGAGGCAGCCCTCTGCCGGGATAGATACTCGCTCTTTTGGGGGGGGGGGAGTTTGCACTGAACCTGTCTGCCAGGATATTGGCGATGTCTGTGGGTTCAGTGTATTTTTTGTCGTTTAGAATCAACTCAGAACAAGTCTGGGAGTTGCATCCCAGGTTCCTAACATAACTGAAAAAAGCCTTATGATTGTCTTTGGTGTCCTGTGCAATTTTTCTCTCGAAGCTGGCCTTGGAGGATTTTATGAGGGATTGTAATTTTTTGCTAGTACTGATCAGAGATGCCTTCCCTATTAGGGATTTTGCTCTATCATGTAGTAACTTCCTCCTTCTGTTGTACAGTTTATTTATGGCAGGGGTCCACCAGATTGGCACCTGCCTTTGGATGATTGGGTCTTGGTTTTGTTTGGGATAGCATGATCCATGCTTTCCTGGAGATGTCCGTAGAATGCGTTTATATAGGATTCTGCAGTTTGGGCCGTAGTTTCCACTGGCTCTGGGGCCTTGAAGGATTCCACTTTGGTTTTGAGAAGTGAGAAGTTCACTTTTGAGAAATTTTTCACTGTGGTTTTCTGAGCTGGGGGTGGGGTCGGGATGTGGACATCCAGTGAAATTAATTTATGGTCTGATCTTACCAATGAGGGATATACTTCTGGTGTGGAGCATAGAGTCCCCATGTTGGTAATGATCAGGTCTAGTATGTTGTCCCCTCTTGTGGGAGTGGTGACTAGTTGTTCCATAGCATTTGAGTTTATAATTTCCAGGAACCTTTGGGCTAAGGTGCTGGGGCTTGAGTAGTGCTCCCAGTCAATGTTTGGGTAGTTGAAGTTGCCCAATATAATGGTGTTTGGAGAGATCTTCATGTTCTCCAATGTTTTCAGGAAAGCTGAGTGGGATTCCTGACTTTGAGAGGGTGGTCTGTAGGATGCTATAAACTGAAAAGCAGTCTTGCCCACTGTTAGTTGCACATGGATGGTCTCCGATACTTCGCGCAATGCCACTAACCTGGAGGTGTGGATATCCTTGATAAATATGAAAACTCCCCCTCCTTTTGTGGTTTGGTCCGGGTTTTGGGGCTGAAAAGCATGATATGAGGTATAACCTGGTAGTGCTGGGGTGCTTTCTGGAGCCTTGAACCAGGTTTCTGTCACTGCACAGATATCGATGTTCTCCATACTGAGGAGAGCTTGAGTGCATGGATCTTGAGGTTAAGACTTCTGGCATTAAGCAGCATTACCCTTAGTTTCTTGTTCCTTGTGCTGTCTATGGGGGTGGGTTTGACTTTTGAGCCTTGCCTAAAAAGGCACTATGGGGGTGGCAAGAGCCTTTGCCAATATCTGAAAGCCCAGTGGTGACAGGTGCAAGCCATCCCTAGCGAAGCAACGTGGCTTGTCGAGCATGTCATCCCAGGCTGACAGACACTGGATCCCCTTTGAATGACACCAAAATTTTAGCCAATTGTTAAAATCGATCATTTTGTCTTTGTACTGTGGCATCATTCTAGGTGAGGGTAAGATGTTGCTCAAGGTCAGGGTCATACCAGCTTGGGCTACATGATCAGAGAGCTCCTCTATGTCTCTTTTCATGTAGTCCAGGGAGGTATGTCTCAGGTCATTCACACCAGCATGTACAATGACTGAGTCATATTTGTATTTGCTTTGGAGTGACCTGAGTGCTTGCGTTATGTGGCAGATCCTAGCACCCGATAGGCAGCTCACCGTGACCTTCTCTTTATTCAGCCTGGTGAGCGGGACGTCAGTGTGTCTGACAATAGAGTCACCTATTACAAAAGTATCAGGTGTGTTATTCAGCCTTAAGGGCTGTGGCTGCTTGGCACACTGACTTTGTGGGCTATGTGTTGTGCGTGTTTTGTTTTGAGGTAGCGTTTTCTTGGATGCCTGCTTTGGAGGTCTCTGTTGCTTAGGTAGATTTTTATTTAGAGCCTCTGAGTATGTTTTTGTGTATTTATGTGTTTGGTTCGCTGATGTGGTGGGACTATGTGATACTGGAATTGTGTTGTGTGAGGTTAGCTTCTCCTCCTGACTGGTTACACCAGTTTTGAGATGAGAGAGCTCAGCCTCCAGTTTGGCTAAATAGTTGCATCTCTCACATATATTTGAACCTGTTTGGAGGAGGAGAGGGTTGTCCGTGTACATGAGACAGTTGTAACATTGCCTCAAAATTCCCAGATTCACCAGCTGGACTGGAGAGGAAACCATTGACTGAATTTAAGACGGACCAATAGAGGACAGGGTAATCGTACAACGGGACGTCGGTGGGAGGGTGGCCTAATGGTTAAGTTGTTTGCCCACATGGGATAATTGGCTAGGCTCACAAGGGCAGTTAGCTTAGTACTAATCTATGAACCTATGAACCTATGAACCTATAAGAGTAAGTAGTGCTTATGGTTTAATAGTGCTAACTTGTAGGATTACTTAATTGGACCAGTGAAGGGCCTTAGAATGAGAATATGGTGTTTAAATTGAGAGATAGAGCAGTTCTAAGGGAAAAAGTGAAGAGCAGACTTTGTGGAGCCAGGAATAGTTTAAACCCAATTAGGCGGCGCTGCCTGCTGTTGCGCTATGTACAAAACCGCGCAAAACCGCGCAAAAGAGGGTTTTTAGAGAGGAAGATGAAGGAGATTGGAATTGACCCAAAATGGCCAATAAAACTACAGTTTCAAGTCAGTAACCACTCCCACTGATTTATACAAGATGCTTTTGTTACAAATGTATTAGAACTATATGTCGTACAAGATGCTGGTGTATTAAAACAGAAATGTACATGCACTATTGTTAACTGTTTAACTGTATATGTTGTAACAGAGGAAACTGGAGGGTTAACCTCAGTCTAGCAAACCTTAGAAAAATATCTGAAATTAAATACTTTTATAGGTTAGGCCATAAAGATGCTATCTCACAGATTTTAATACAGCCAGAGACAGAAAGTCTATACTAGAAAGCTTTTTGTATTGTCTTTGGGGTGAACTAATAACTACTCTGGAAGTGTGAAGGTATGCAATTGTTTAACAACTTCCAAAACCTGCCAAAGATTTGAGAAAAGCCCTTGTGTGTGTATTTTTTCAGGTAGGTGCTAAGTCCTACCAGCTTCCAGCAATGGGGATTTTGCATGAGAACTAGAAGTCAGATGACCAGAAGTGATGTCATTCTGCAAGCTATCTTGGAAGTAATATTTTAGATATCATTTTGAGAAGTCTCTTAGTGAGACAGAGCATTCTGTATTCTGTCTTGGGCCTGACAACAAGAAGAACCATTCACCCCATCATCTGCTTTGCTCTATTAAGTAAGTTGTTAGGGAATAGTATAATTCTCTTAGATACAATCAGGAATATAGTGAAGCATAGTTTAGATATTGTTTTTCATTTGTCTGAGTCTGTCCTCCAATCGTATTTTAAATATTTCCTGTGGTTTTAAACTCTGATGTCACTGTGAATATACACTTGTTCTTTTATTTATTAGTAAATATATTTAAACCTTTTATTGTGGCTGATCTTTGTAGAGATATTTAAGTTTTGAGAATACTTGCATATTTATTTGGTGATACTGTGTGGGCCAGTCCTAATAGCCTTGCTCTTGCTCAAGCTGCCATTTGTATTAATATTAATTTCATTCAGTATATTGGGTACCCTTGGAAAAGCCTTAAGGTAGCTGGCATGGGGTTCTGGTGGCAGTGGTAACTACCTTATAGTCTGGGCATAAGGGGGCTTAGATAGTAAACCTGTGCCAGCCTTTTCCAGGTGTGTGTGTGTGTGTGTGTGTGTGTGTGTGTGTGTGTGTGTGTGTGTGTGTGTGTGTGCAAATCAAATCTCCAAGATTGTGTATGTCAGCTACTTGAGCAGGGACAAGAAGCACTGGTTGGACAGAGAGAGTGTTGGAAGACTTGGCTTCAAACCCTGGCTAAGAATTCAACTGTATAGCTGTGCCAGTGGGGAGTCTTATTGGGGATGTGAAGAAAGAGAGAGGAACCAGCCCAGAACTGTCTGTAGTCTCTGTGTCCTCTTAAGGGAAATCGCACTTGATGCAGAGAGCTGCATCTGGAAATACTGTGTGTGTACCTGCTATCCTCCTAGTGAATGTCCCTCACAGGTGCCAGCGCTGAGGAGTGAGGCTCCTTGATTACTGGTCCAGTGGTGGATCATCACATCATGTCAACAAAAAGTGTGGAATTTTCAAGTATGGAACTCCAAGCCGTCATGAAGTTCCTATTCCTGCAGAAGAAAACTACAAAGCCAATCCATGAATGATTACTACAAACATTGAGTGACAAGATCCCTTCTTAATCAACTGTGAAGAAGTGGTGTGCAAAATTTCAGAGTGGATATTTCAAGACCAAAGATGCAGCAAGGTCCGTGAGGCCTCAAATGGTGTCAACTCCTGAAATTGTTGACCATGTCCATGACCTGATTTTGGCAGATCGGCAAATATTGGCTAAAACAATCGCTGAGACACTACAGATATCCAGTGAATATTTTGGGTTTATAATCCATGAGCAGCTGGGTATGCAGAAGCTGTCAGCCAAGTAGGTGCCCAAATATTTAAATGCAGACAAGAAAAGACATTGAGTAGACACTTCCAAGTTGATTTTGCGACATTTTCGTCAAAATGGAGTCAACTTTTTGGGATGACTAGTTACTGTTGATGAAACATGGTAGCACCACTATGATACTAAGACAAAATAACAGTCCATGCAATGGCGGCACTCAGGTTCACCAAGGCCAAAGAAGTTCAAGACCCAAAAGTCAGCAGGAAAGGTCATGGCCACAGTGTTTTGGGATCAGGAAGGTATTGTAATGACTGACTATCTTCCAAGGGACCAAACAGTTAATGCAGAATACTACTGTAACTTGCTGTGCTGATTAAAGGAGGCATTGAAAGTAAAAAGGAGAGGGAAGCTGCGGAGAGGAGTTCTCTTTTTTTGCAAGACAATGCACCTGTTCACAAGGTTGGCAGAACAATGGATGTTTTGACAAAACTGGGATTTGAGTGAATAGACCATCCACCCTACTCACCACCAGATCTTACTACATCTATTTCCTGTTTGCAGATCTTAAAAAGAGTTTGAAATGGTGACAGTTTTTTAGTGATTCGGTGGTGATTGCAGCAGCAGAGGAGTATTTCAGTGACCAGACTTCAGGCATTTTTTGGCCGGGTTACAGAAACTTCAGACATGCTGTGCCAAGTGTGTTGAACTTCGGAGAGAATATGTTCAATAACTTTTAAGTTTCCTGGCTCCACGTCATTCTCTTCTTGGTTGGGCTTATAACATTTCAGCACTTCTCATAACGTTTGTACTACTATTTTGCAAATAGACTGATAACCTGTGGAAATCTTCAGTATACTTCTTGAATATGATATTTATCACTGTTGGAGACACATCTACATCTGTTGTACCCTGACACAGACTTTTATGTTTCAATCTGAAAACATAGTTTTTTTTGAGCAATGAAAGAGCACCTTCAGCCTAAATAACTGCATACTTCTTACTTTTGAATTAGTAAGTTCATCTTAATACAGATAAGCTACTACATTAGGGGCCAGATTTGAAGTCCATAGCAATGGAAGCATTAGTGAACTTACCCTTACGGTAGTCTTATGTTTGTGTAGACACTTGCTCTTTGAAATACAGATGGTAACACAGTGACATAGACAGCCTCACAGAAAACATTACAATGCAAAGTAGAATAGATGAACAAGAGATATTGAAGTAATGTTATTAGTTTATTAACAGTCAAGAAAAGTATGCATGTATGACATACATCGTTGCTTTACTAAACATATGTACGCAATTATGCTTATATGCACGTGCGCGCACACACACACACACACACACACACACACACACACACACACACACACACACACACACACACACACACACACACACACACACACACAATGTGTATATAATATATCTACTTTTCTCTCTGTATCCATGTATATGAGTTTCATGGTAGCTTACCAAATCCTAAATTGACAAATTACAAGTTGTATACCGCAAACTGTAATCATTATCATTTTACCATATTCACTATCTAAACACAAATAAAAGTTTGATTTTGCAAGGGACAAGCCTACCACACAAATGTATATTCTTCACACCTGTAGTATTTAGTCATTACGAACTTGAAGGTATTAAACCATGAAGAAGAAGAAGCCAAAAACAAGATCCATTTCTGTACAGCTGTCAGATTTGGCAAATTGATTTAATGATCTAATATTCAATCACATGCCATGTTCCCAGACATATATTATTTTTAATGTATATAAAATGTCAACAGTCCAAGTTGCTTTCATGTGTAGGTGTACTCTTACTGCATACTGTCTGTTCCGCCTGTAACTTCAGATATTTTCCTTGTCATGTAAAACAGTATTTTTTAAGATTTGCTGATGTTGTACATTAGTTCATGCATGTGTAAACATATACATGATATGATATTCTACTGTGGTTCTGTCTTAAAAATTGTCATGCTGTAAACAGCAGCACATTGCCTGAGTATAAACTAGTGCACAATGTTAGTATTGTCTATTGAAACCTTTCCTGCATTAAAAGAATGCTCCATCTCATAATAACTGTACTATCTCATTCCAAGATAAACTTCAGAGACCCAACTTCTTCAGTTATGTATTATCTATTTTGCTTTTCACCTGCTAAATATCAATTCCGAGGCATGTGGACATGTAGGTTTTTGGCTTGCAGACAATGATTCCAATAGCACCTCATACTACACTGATTAATTGATTGACTGACCGATTGCTGATTGACTGGTTTTACATTTGTTGAACAGGTAGGTAAGCAGACAAGCAAAATGACCTGTTTTAGCCACAAAAATAATCAATTAAGACTACAGTGCTATGAACAGTGACTTACTACCACATTGGAATCCAGGATTATCATGCCTGCTTCTTAGATAGTGTGATATCTGTTTTTTTATAGTAGAGGTAGCTTTTGTATACATTTTATCCAGTTTTACTTGTCTTTAATGCATCACCACAAATCTCAGGTGCATTTTGTCATAATCTGTACTTTTTGTTTCCTGTTGCATTCACAGACCATGTTTACATTCACAAAATTAAGTGAGAGTTGTTGGTTGGTTCGTAACTTTTACTATGCCACATTCTTTTACAAGCTCTGGATACGTAAAGTCAAGTATTAGAATAGTCTACAATTGTCAATGATATGGAGTATCATTATTAAATGTTACATACGTTAAGTAAACAAGGATTAAATATTGAAGAAAGCAAAACTGCATGGCATTTCTCGCTTCCTGAGTTAGAAATTTGATGCTTTAAATAGGCTGGAAGATAAGGGTACATAAAGAAGTGAAGGGCACTACATGAAGCTAATTTGGCTTAAGGCTATGTATAGAATCTGGGTTCTTGGGGATACATGCAACATCCAGATTCTCAGGTGACCTGCTGGTGCAGAGATTCGAGTGCCATCTTTTATGGTAGTAACCTGAGAGGCCACTTGCTGGCATTTGGGTTGGGCAGGACCAAAGCCTTTTGAATTAAATCTTACACCAGGAAAAATATACTGGATTTAGCCAGGTTTAATATGCTGCTTTTTTGTTTTTCATTGTTAAGTATATTGAACTTTACTTATGCTTGTGGCCATAAGTTTATGACTAATGTATTCTAACTCTAAGGGGAAGAAGCTTATGCCAGTGTAATGGGAAACTTATGGTAAAATTTGCATTTGTTGGGAAGAATGGGAGAAGAATGGGATTTATCAACCCTGTACTACTAAAACTGAAGTTTTGTTATAAAGGTAAAAAAACATATTTGGCAATGATTTCCTGTGACTGGGAAATTCAACACCAGTGAGTCGAACATGATCAGATGGAACCTCATCCAGTTTGCAAACAAGGTATATAGAAGCAATCAGTAAAATAAGCACATATATAAAACAAACATGCAATTCCAGCTACACATCAGGGAAGAAATGTGTTAAAAACAGTCCCTCTATAGCCAGTTATACACCACCTTATAACCCTTATTTCACCAGATTAACTCACTCACGTTGATTCCCTCTATGTTTAATAATATGTTTATCTATATGTATATGGTCAGAATTTCCAATGATCATTTATCCAAATAAAACATTCCTAAACTGGAAAAGACAGACTGACATAAACCCAAAAGCTGTACAAATAAACCTCTAAAGGTTTAATAAAGGAATTTTTGCCAGGGGAGACAAGGTCTCCAGCACCATCTAATATGGGTGTCTTATCCAGCCCACACTACTAGTACTTAACTCATTCATAACTATAGCACCTTTTTTTCTATAACTTCCTTTTAACATTCATAGCTGCTTATGGCATCATAATATTTTGGGGTCTGGATTCTTAACTATGTGAGATGCTAATTATTATTTGGTAGCATATGTAAGGACATGTAAGAAACAAAATGACACAGCCTGCTAATACAGAAAGCACTGCAATGGAGATATTAACAACTATCATCGCTTATAATTTATATTTTCATATTTATATTCAGATTTTCATAACTAAGTGACATACATGCTGTTGAAAAGCATAATATGAAATATCATGGTAGGAGACAGAAACATGCACTAACAATGAACACTTAAAATGTAATGTGCTGTAAATATTAACTGATTGTCATTTCCCATCTTTACATTCATATTTTTGTAATGAAGTGAGCTATGTGGCTTTGAGGAGCATAATAATAAATATCATGGAGGGAGACAGAAAATACACTGACACTGTGCTGCACATATATATAATGCTTAAACTGCACTGTGCTGGAGATATTTACACCTGTCTGTCACTTTTAATTCACAATTCCATATTTAAATTCATAATTTTATAAATGAATGAACTATGTGTTACTGATGAACATAATGTGAAACACCATGGTGGGAGACAGAACAATACACTGAAACTCTGTGTGTAATGCACTGCTGGAGCTATTGCTACTGTTTAATAGTAATTATTGAGATATGCAATATTCCAGTATGTTCAATTAGTATTTTCAAACTCAGTTGACTTATAAACTGCGCCATAAAATCAAGTGAAATCTTAGATACTGTTAGAGAAATCATCACTGATACTTGTACTGTAAGTTGTTCATCTTGTGAGATTTTTGGTGTTATTTATAATGCTATGTAGATATACATACATTTTCATATTTCTGAAAATAATTTATTCCCATCATCTAAAAAAATCAATTTTCCTGCACAAAAGTACAGTTGACATTGGGTGTCCAGGTTGTATAGTTTCCATGATATGAAAATAATTGTTTTTGAAATATTTGATAAAAATATTATCCTGGAATTTTCTGTAAGTATATATTACATTATAGATGTAAAAGCTCTGGCTGTTGCTATTCTCAAGAAGACTTTTTGATGAACGCATTGCTAATTTTACTTTTTCAATAACTTTTACTGTGTAGAAGATATTTACATTTGTTTGGATTATGTTGTTTACCTTGATTTTTCAGAAAATGCTCAGGAAATTAAAAATGTATGAAGGCTTGTGGATAAGTGACATTCCACAGCTACTAGGTGTTAATGAGTTAACTATTTTAACTCCAAGATCACACACTGTCAAGGCTGTGTGATCTTGAAGTTGCTAGCCAAGCAATCCATATCTGGCTTCATGCCATTTCAGTGCTTTTTGTTTCAAGAGTGTTTAATACAGTAAAACCAAATGATATTCTAAATGGAAACATGTACACACACACACACACACACACACACACACACACATACCATTACTGCTGACTTTGTTAACATGTACTTTCATGAAACGTCAGATGGTTGAAGACATTTTGTCAAATGCCATTTCATCAAGTGGTTGTTGTAAGGAAGGTGTACTCCTGCACACCCACCCCCATCTTGCAAAACCCATGGTAAAGTATATGTTTGTGTTTCATTGAACTGGAATTCCACAGACTGAACTCGATGATGTGACGTTCAATAATATGCTGAGCCAAAATGAACTAGAATTTATATATAGAGATGTGTGTGTGTGTGTGTGTGTGTGTGTGTGTGTGTGTGTGTGTGTGTGTGTGTGTGTGTGTGTGTGTGTGTGTGTGTGTGTGTGTGTGTGTGTGTGTGTGTGTGTGTGTGTGTGTGTGTGTGTGTGTGTGTGTGTGTGTGTGTGTGTGTGTGTGTGCATGTGTGTATATCTAGATTTCTGATTATCATTTGAACCTACTGACAAAAAATATATTTTTTTAATAAAAACAATAGACTTAGATAAATACACCTTTGGAAGAAAAATGGGATGATCACAGAACAAAACCAATGGAGTAACACACTGGCTGAAGTAGACATTTATTTATTACCAAACAAATAAACTTAGTTGCCAGATAAATAAAACTTGGCAGCTAAGTTTTATTTGTTTGGTAATAAATATGTTTTACTTCAGCCAGTGTGTTACTCCGTTGGTTATATTTTTTTTTAATAACCGTAATTTCTTATTTTCCACTCTTTCCTATTTTATTGCAGTTTTCTCCCTGCTACATATTTGCTTCTTCATCACAACTATTATTTTGCCTCTTGTAAATGACAATACAAGGATGCAATAACCAGACTACAGACGTTAAAAAACAGAGTGCAATGCTCATTTATTTCCACTTGTCTTTACCTCATATTTCCTTCGTCTCACCCAGTCATTCTGCTTAGGCTTTCAGCTACCTCATACTTCAAATTCTCCTTTCTATACTCTTTAGCTTTAATATACCTCCATTTTAAGTAAGCATTTAACACTCACAACTGGATTTTTTTTTTTATTTTTTTGCTATCTGTGTAAAATAAGTATTCTGTAGCCCACAACCTCTACCCCCAGCTTATTTATTCTGTCGTTAACTAGCATCTCAGGTATATCTTAGAGTCTCTTATTCATTCATTCATTCATTCATTCATTCAGTTATTCACTCACACACTTTTTCTTCATGCATGTATTACATTTTACGCTATGAAGTCCCATTATCGTTGGAATAATGGGGAGAAATACTCCATGCAAAACGACTCATTGATAATACAATACAGAGTGCAAAGTAAACAATAAGACAGCATGTAATACAAATACTTAGAAAAAATGATGATGTGAAATCATTCAGAACTAGCTACTCAAATTAGATTGTAGCAGACAGAGGTAACCAAATGACGATATGTGACATATTTACTTAGCTGCATGAGTAATCTTCCCTAAACAACTGTTCAGTGCTAAAAATGTGAGCAGTTAACAGCAAAGTGTCAGTGAAACAGTAACATTTTAAACTTTTAAGAATATGAAGTTTTTTTTTTTTCAGGAGGCTTGACCCCTTCAGTCCCCATGATGGGAAGCTCTCCCCTACACTCCTGCTACTGACATATTCAACCCCACAATTACTGTTCCTTGGAGTAAAGACATTACTTTGAAGTGCTGTCCCCATGATGGGAAGCTGTCCCCTACACTCCTGCTACTGACATATTCAACCCCACAATTACTGTTCCTTGGAGTAAAGACATTACTTTGAAGTGCTGTCCCCATGATGGGAAGCTGTCCCCTACACTCCTGCTACTGACATATTCAACTCCACAATTACTGTTCCTTGGAGTAAAGACATTACTCTGAAGTGCTGTCCCCATGATGGGAAGCTGTCCCCTACACTCCTGCTACTGACATATTCAACTCCACAATTACTGTTCCTTGGAGTAAAGACATTACTCTGAAGTGCTGTCCCCATGATGGGAAGCTGTCCCCTACACTCCTGCTACTGACATATTCAACCCGACATTACTCTGAAGTGCTGTCCATGATGGGAAGCTGTCCCTACACTCCTGCTACTGACATATTCAACTCCACAATTACTGTTCCTTGGGTAAAGACATTACTCTGAAGTGCTGTCCCCATGATGGGAAGCTGTCCCCTACACTCCTGCTACTGACATATTCAACTCCACAATTACTGTTCCTTGGAGTAAAGACATTACTCTGAAGTGCTGTCCCCATGATGGGAAGCTGTCCCCTACACTCCTGCTACTGACATATTCAACTCCACAATTACTGTTCCTTGGAGTAAAGACATTACTCTGAAGTGCTGTCCCCATGATGGGAAGCTGTCCCCTACACTCCTGCTACTGACATATTCAACTCCACAATTACTGTTCCTTGGAGTAAAGACATTACTCTGAAGTGCTGTCCCCATGATGGGAAGCTGTCCCCTACACTCCTGCTACTGACATATTCAACCCCACAATTACTGTTCCTTGGAGTAAAGACATTACTTTGAAGTGCTGTCCGCATGATGGGAAGCTGTCCCCTACACTCCTGCTACTGACATATTCAACCACACAATTACTGTTCCTTGGAGTAAAGACATTACTCTGAAGTGCTGTCCCCATGATGGGAAGCTGTCCCCTACACTCCTGCTACTGACATATTCAACTCCACAATTACTGTTCCTTGGAGTAAAGACATTACTCTGAAGTGCTGTCCCCATGATGGGAAGCTGTCCCCTACACTCCTGCTACTGACATATTCAACTCCACAATTACTGATCCTTGGAGTAAAGACATTACTCTGAAGTGCTGTCCGCATGATGGGAAGCTGTCCCCTACACTCCTGCTACTGACATATTCAACCACACAATTACTGTTCCTTGGAGTAAAGACATTACTCTGAAGTGCTGTCCCCATGATGGGAAGCTGTCCCCTACACTCCTGCTACTGACATATTCAACCCCACAATTACTGTTCCTTGGAGTAAAGACATTACTTTGAAGTGCTGTCCCCATGATGGGAAGCTGTCCCCTCCTGCTACTGACATATTCAACTCCACAATTACTGTTCCTTGGAGTAAAGACATTACTCTGAAGTGCTGTCCCCATGATGGGAAGCTGTCCCCTACACTCCTGCTACTGACATATTCAACTCCACAATTACTGATCCTTGGAGTAAAGACATTACTCTGAAGTGCTGTCCCCATGATGGGAAGCTGTCCCCTACACTCCTGCTACTGACATATTCAACTCCACAATTACTGATCCTTGGAGTAAAGACATTACTCTGAAGTGCTGTCCCCATGATGGGAAGCTGTCCCCTACACTCCTGCTACTGACATATTCAACTCCACAATTACTGTTCCTTGGAGTAAAGACATTACTTTGAAGTGCTGTCCCCATGATGGGAAGCTGTCCCCTACACTCCTGCTACTGACATATTCAACTCCACAATTACTGTTCCTTGGAGTAAAGACATTACTCTGAAGCACTGCAGTCTCAGAATTTGTATAGATTTAAGTCCTCTTAGTGCTGAACAAATGAGAGGCAAAGTTCTGCTTGACTCACTTCCATAGGTAAAGTATTTAGCATACTCATCCGGATACCTGCAGGTGAACTGCTGTTTCGTGTGCTGTCACTTGTATTACCTCTGTAACACTAATTTTTTTTTTATTCAGCAACTATTCTAATAACTATCATTTTAATAATTTTCATTAGTTATTAGTCACTGCCTTCATCTAGATCCAGTAAGTTTCCTACATGGCTTTTCTTGTTAGCAGTCTATAAAAAATATTTAAACATAACTAGATTATTCCTTACTTATTATATATTTATAGAACATATCTAAAACTCAGCACAGTTCTGAACTTCTTTGCTCAATAATTCTAGACAAAATCAACAATAAAGGGTACAAACGCCCAAGATGAGAAGGAATTTTTTAATATTATTCTAATTGACTTAAAAAGTTAACAGAACAACAAGTTTTGAAACAACATATATTTTCTGAACAATAAGAAGTATGAAACCTTAATGTCTGAGATTATTGAGTGAGGGTAATCCTCAGAGATTTGCCAGAAAAATAAAACATTGTGTGGGACAGGTCACAGTTATGGGACAAGTTGAGAAGTATGCTTAAAGTGCAATACCTTTTTAATCTTGCTTGGACTTACCCTAGATCAACTTGCCACCCATTTAAAAATCATTCCTAAACTAAATGGGCCAGTTGAATAATTAAGCAATAACAGACGACATGGTGTGGTATATTGAAGATTTACCCACTGTTGGAGTGGTTTAATCACGAGGGTGAAGCCTGAGTGATTAAATAAAGTCAACCGTGGGTAAATTTCAATATACCACAACCACGGAGTCAGTTATTGCTATTATACAATGACATTATTTAAGAAAAAATACTTTTTTTAAATAATGTCTTTGTATAACGGCACATTTTTCTTAAATAATGTCTTTGTATAACGGCACATTGCTGTTCTTCCGCTGGTGGTGGTATACTGCTTCCTTGTGTTGATGTACTGCCCATGCATATGGGAATTGCGTTCCTATTCATACCCAGTACATCAATGCTTTGAAATGGAAGCAACAAAGAAAAGAAAGACTCCATTGCTCCGTTTTTTTCTTTTTACTTTTTTTTATTTATTAAAAAAAGGTTTTGGACACTTTATACCAATGGAAAAAAGTCCGGGCGACCGGACCTTTTTCCGTTGGTATATTGTGGGATTTACAACAGGCACACTGGCCAATCAGCATGCACATTTTGGAATATTAATGGGGGGGTCATTGTATAATAAAACAATTTCTACTACTATTTTCTTAAAACACGTATGCATTTATGATTGAAGGAATGCATGCACTTTATGAGAATAAATGCAGTGTGAGTATCTGATAGTTAGAAAATATTTGCAGTGATCTTTTAATATGGACAATTTATAGTAACATTTATTATTTAATAAACACCTTTCCAAGGGATATGAGAGAGATGTCATCAGCTAGTCTTGAAAGTTACTAAAGGTTTCTCTTGGGCTGCTTGCTTTGACTGTTTTCTCATTTTCTTACTTCACAGAGAACAATAGTCAAATATTTATTTTTATCTTAATGAATGATTTACACACCTAAGGAGATTGTTGTTTTGTAGGTTACAGTTTTTCTTCTAGCTGTTAAATGCACAGCTTATCAAAAGTTTATACTGCATGTCCTTATGTCCCTTGTTTTCAGGTTCACAGCTAATGGCTTATTTCATATTGCATGCATATGCACATATATACATACATACATACATACATACATACATGCATGTGTGAATGTATAGATGTATTTTTATGTATACATACCTACATATAAATATGTGAGTTGATAGGTGTGTAAGCGGGACCATAGTATACCTCTCATCTGTACATATTTTCACAGAATGTCCAGATTTTTGCCTCACACTTTTGGTCCATTTTTCATAAAAATATGGTTTTCTGGTAAATCACTGGCAAATCTTTGAAGACTGAGGTCTGAAAATAATGATAGGCATTTGAGTTTCAGACTGTATACACTTCAGAGAATTCATGCTAATGCATAGCCTGCTATTATTTTAACCTTTTTAAGTTTGTAAGAGCTATATTTAAAAATTGTCCATATTTTTGGTCCTTTGTCCCCCATATGGCTTTGTCCTGATTTCTTGCTCTAAGAGGTTGAGAGGTATGGACCATGGCATGGAAAACTGCTACTTATTTATAAATAGTAAATAAGTGTGTGAGCAGAAATGTCAAAATCTGACAAACCTTAGTATCAGCTGCAACTATGTGAAAACAGAAAAATAACATTTATTACTTCTTGCATAAATGTGCACTAAAATACTTTTGAATGCAAATGCATTGTTTAGACTGCCTCCAGCAGTAGCAGCAGCAGCAGAACCCTAGACAATGCATTTTTATGCAAACCTGAAAGCTGTGCTCAGAAATAAAAAAAATAATTCATTTTATACAGCTGGACATGGGAATAAGCTGTAATGTTGTCTTACATTCTGTTATGGAAAAGGCTGAAACTTGGCTATTCTTTGGTCCAGTGCAAAACTAGGCCAGACATATTTTCCTCTGTCTGACTAGTGGGTAAAACCACCTGTGTTCAGTTTTGCATGTTTTAGCCAACTTGACTCTTTAAGGGATATGAGGAGGTTCAGGGGACTGCAGCCCCTTTCTATTAGGAGAAGAATTAAACAGATCCCACACAAGCAGGGAATTTCAAGTCAATGAATTTTAGAATTTAAAAAAAATGAAATAGAATGATAGTTACTACAGCATACTACATCAAAAAATGAACTATAATGCCCAGCTCCCACATACAAGATACACATGTTGTTTGAGACAATAGGAAACAGGATAGGTACTAGTAAGCCACTTTACTTTGTGCAGTCTTCTAATTTAGGACAAATGGCAAGCTAAGTATCAGATAACAACATTCTAGTTATCTTTTGTTTTCATTGTTAGTCATCATTTACTCCAAAATATATCATATAAAATAAACTGTTTGGAGTAATGGCTAAGACCAGTTTCTGTGGGAAACGTACAGTATTCCACACAAGGCTGTGTCAGGTAGATATCAGTACCTCCTTATCAGTTTTCATGCTATAAGGTGGATAAGCCTCAAGAAAATGTACTAATGAATTATGTTTCCATTCTTCAATACAACTGAGCAGGTTGTTTTACAATAATAGAGATAATATCAATTTATAGGTCACTGTCTGTATATGCAGATTATTGTGTGCTCCAAACTTTGCATAGCTATAATGCCTGTGTACAAAGAATGCTGCTCACTCACTTTAAGAAGCATATTTTAAACATTTCTGCTTTGTATTTAAATTGTGTTTTAAAGTTTAGGTATGTCACAACATTTCACTAATACTGGTAGTGCACAGCCAAAATCCATTCTAGCTGTAAAACTAGACCCAATGTGATAAACAGTAATGTTCCTTGCAACAGCTGTACATTCAAAATTGTTATCTTTGAGTAATAGATCAGGTGTATTAGATATAGAATGTCTTCCTCACGGCTTAGATATTCTCATCCATTGCTTCCGGGTGGATTACTGCTTTCCAAAATGCAGTGACATAAAAGGTACAAACAACATACCTCGTATTCTATGAGTTTTCTAAAAACAACTTTTATTTTCCAAAGTAGGAGTCCTGTGTACAGTTCCTTGCAGCGTGCACTAAATTAATCTACCCTAGACTGACATTTATGCAGATTCAAAGATGCCACCTAGTTCTTCTTTCGGAACTGTCTCAGGATTCACTTACTGAAGACATTGTCTGCATTCTCTTCAGTTACAATTCCTGGTTAGCCAAGATCCTAGCCTTATGAGGAGGCAACTGAGTTACAGTCTGAAGTCTCCGCAAAGCCTTGGACAGTGAGGTCATTAAAGGCAGAGTTATAGAAAGACATCCTGCAGTGCCTGCAGCACTGAAGATATTAAAGACAGAAACTGCAGGCCAAAGGCTCTGCAGAGCTTGCGACAAACTGCATACTAGCTTTAGCACAGACTGTGTCCAATCAGGCTGCTCATTCCCAACTGCAAACACATGGCAAGAGGAATGTGTGACCAGCTGTCCATAACCAATTGCCACATTCTTTTTTGGTTCTTCATACAACTCACTTCGGCACAATGTGTTCCTTCTTTAAAAGGCCAAGGAAGTAGAAAGAATAGCAGATGAGAAATAAGAGACTGAAGTAAGTCCACAGTGGGATGGTTACTTTATCCATTATTCTGCACATGGGAGGTAGCAGTCACAATGAACACGCTCAGATGCTGTTTGTTAGATGTGTACAGCTGTCATACCTCTCAACCTCTTAGTGCAAGAAATCTGGACAAAGCCTAACATAATGGAGGCACAAAGGGCCAAAACAGGGACACATTTTAAATATTGCTCTTATAAACTTAGAAAGGTGGTAGAATAGCAGGATTTGTGTTAGCATGCATTTTCTGAAGGCTATGAAATCTGAAACTCAAATGTATTTCATTATTAAGTGACTTTAATCCTTAGATCATCTCAGGGATTTGTCAAAAAACACAATTTTATGAGGAATAGACAAAAATATGCGGCTGGGCATTCTCCAAAAATCTGTACAGTTGAGAGGTACAGATTTCATACAGCAGACAGTGTGTGTGAATATATGTATGTATAAATGAAGAAAAGCGAGAAAACCTAATCCAGGGAAAGTAGAAACCATATTCTGTTTTTCTTTAAACAGTTTCATATATATACAGATCTAGTCCAAAAACGTCACCATTTTTACGAAAACGTGGTAAGAGGAGGAGGAAAACTAAAAGTTCCAATAGTAAACAAATAAAGAAGCAATGTGATGGAAACAGCATACAGACAAGGTAATATTATGTTTATTAATGTAGCTAACATGTGCACTAACATGACATTATGCTTATCTGCATGTCCTCCCCGTGGTTGGGTGGGCGTTCGAAAGACATGCGTAAATGGGCATGCCTTCATTGGACGTCGAGCTGACACCTCGGCGTTCGTGAAAATCTACTGCCAATCATTAGTGGACCAGAGTTCCGCTGTGGCGACCCCCTAACCGGGAAAAGCCGAAAGACAACAACAACAACAGTGTAGCAGCAGACATGCAGACTGAACATTGTTTTTCTAATCACTGAATTTTGGCTGAATGCTGGATACATAGCAAGAAGCAAGGAACATCAACAGCAAAAAACTGTAGTTGGTAAACTCCCATCCTTACTGTGTACATCCCTAGTGATTTCAGTATCATAAGGACACAGGCTATAGACAGTTTTAGAGGAGCACAGCAAAATGATGTAAAGTCAGTGCCAGAAGTTGTATTAAATGAGACATTGTATAAGTTTAATGGATTTACTTCAGAACCTCGAAGTTTCAAAACTTTGAACTTCAAACGTCCAAGACCATAAGATCAAAATTTTGAAACTTTGAAAACCTAATAAAAAAAATAAAAACAAAAATTTTTTTTTACATTTTTGCAGGGGGGCAGGTGCCCTGTACCCCCACACTCCTGCTAAATAAATATACCAACTCCGAGATCGCACTACAGTGAGGAAAATGGTAAATATCCCATTCCACACTGTATGGAAATCTCCATTCAAAACGAAGTTTCAAAATTTCGATCTTATGGTCTCGGCCTTTTGAAGTTCAAAGTTTTGAATCTTTGAGCTTCTGAAGGGGATCCAAGTTTAGCATATATAGGTCAGGAATTAGAGACAGCATTAAATCTGCTCTGTTCATGTTGTAGGTGAGATAGTGGAGTTTCACTGAGCAGATCTAATATAATTTAGTGATATGCATCATTAGCATATTACCGAACATACCAGCCGGCATCTATGAAGTAGAAAATCCTATCTTCATCATTGTCTTGAACACATAAGGCTAAGCACAGTTGCCAGTTAGTGCAGACTTGAGCAGTGCAGGCAAGAATTCATATCACCAGATCAGTTTTTGACGAGTCCCACAGTAAACAATAGCGGCTTGCTAGAAATTACAGATATGAATGTGCTTGCAATTTCTATTCATTGTCACTGTATATGCCCTCATTGCTACCTCGGAATCACTCAGGCCACACAAACACCCTGTTTCATTATATCATTTGTTTGAGGAATATAGGTGTTCAAGTGCAAGTCCTTTTTCAGTAATGTTTTTTGAATTTTCCCACTCTTGTAGACTGCAAAAGTTGGGTTGTACAAACAAGCTATTTTTAAAATCCTACTCATTGTCTTGAAGAAATGAGTAGAGAGGTTGTAGAAACTTTTAAGTTCCTTAAAAACCAGAGGAATCCATGAGGGTATCAACATTCATGCATAAAAGATGTATGACAGCAAGATACATAACATGAAGTTGTATGGTGAACTCACTTATGAGTGTTTTATCATGCAGTTTGTTAGTAAATCCTGTGCATCTAAAGCTTTTCTCCCCAGACCACCAGTTTAAATGGACTTTTCCATGCAGACCTTCCTTTCAACAAGATTAAGTAAAAATATATAAATAACATAAAAATGAAAAATGAGGAAGCTTTAGTTCACAGAAAGGGTGATGAAGCATATTTCTTGATGAAACAGTAGACTCAAAAAACATAATTTAAGAATTTTGGGAGAGACATTAAAATTTTTTTTTATGAAATGCAGGTTAAAATAAAACAAAGACTTCAGGGTAAGTAGCATCTGCAGCTTATTCAGTTGGTAGTGAAGTGAGCAGATTATGTTCAGGATTCACAGTCATTTTTGTGCAGTATACAGCACACTGTTGTGCAGGTAGCAACCATGCACAGGTAAGTTGTGATTCATAATACAGGGTAGGCATTGTTAAGGAACAGTGAGAAAAAAATACAGAAAATGCTGATGCAAATGATGGTTTAAAGACATGCAAATTAACATGTGCAGTCTAATGACTGCATGATGACAGAGATGTGCTCCTCTGAATGTAGATTGTGATTTGCAGTCAAAATATGGATTAGAAGCACAGCAGCTTGTGCAATGCAGTTTGCTTGAAACAACAATAGCATTTATGCACTAAACTTGGTGATCATAACAGCAAGGAGCACAAATGAAAACGACACTATTAGTGGATTGCATGTACCATCTAACTGACCATTTACTGACACATCATTTTCATGTGGGCACAGATATCATATGGGCACTGGCTGACATATATTACTGCCCATATGTGGGATCGGGTGGAACGTGTGGACTTCCCATTCACTGGATACGAAAGTATGTGCATTTGTTACTGTAATTGTTACAGGGGACCTTCCAGAAATAAACAGGTAGGAATATCACAAATATCGGCTACCATATGTGGCTTCTGTTCACCTCCATAAAGTACTCTGTGCTATAGATTGCATACATGTCACAATAAAGGCTGTTCTTGGATAATGATATATTAGCAGGAAGGGTCATCATTAAATCAACTGCCAAGAAGTGTGCAATGCACAGAGTTTAATAACCAATGTGTCTACGCAGCACCCAGGCAGTACCAATAATTCCATATATGGCATACAAGTCATGTATATCATAATCGCTTTCTACATAGGGAATTCCACAGGTCCATGTAACTGGTAAGTGTAGGCACTGTTTTATATATATATATATATATATATATATATATATATATATATATACACACACACACACACACACACACACACACACACATATATATATATATATATATGTATAGTGTGTGTATGTATATATATATATATATATATATATATATATATATATATATATACACACACACATATACAGAGAGAGAGAGAGACAGCGGCAAAGACAATGTGTATATGTCTCACCCCTCCTCCTGTACGTTCCTACTGTGTTAACCTAAACTATAATCTCTTACTCAAATAAACTAACTTCCCAACTGAACTCATCCCTTAATTCTACTCTAATAACCAACATCATGACCCTCAAACCTCTATCCCTACTTACTCAAATAATACTCCTAATTACCTTAACTTACCTAAACTATATCACCCAACCTGCTAACGCAAACCACTCCCCCCCATTTCACACCACTTCCCATCCTCTACAACGTACACATTCTAACTCTAAAAACACTGTTCCAACTACACCAGTCTAATGTCCACAAAACCCTCTACCTGTATACTACACCCCAAGCAAACCAAATATCTCATCCACCATCTTATCTCTATCCTTCTCTCCAGGGAAATCTACCCAAACCCAGACCGCTGTACCACACCGAATCCAACCCTACCCCCACCCCCATCCAAAGCAACAGGCAAACCCCTTCACTTCTCAACTCTTAATGCTCAGAGCTATGTAACAAAATTCCAAACGTTCATGCCTGGCTTCTACATAACCAGCCCGATATTCTCTCCATCTCAGAAACCTGGCTTAAGCCCCACATACAAGATTCTGAAATAACTCCTCCCAACTACCGCGTGTTAAGGAATGACAGAACACAAAAAAGGAGGGGGTGTAGCACTCCTTTACTCGGTATCCCTCTTAGTCACCCCCTATACCAAACCCTTCCCAAATTTGGCAAGGCAGAAATAATACCAGCCCTACTCCACCTAAACAAGCATAAACTCATATTTGTTCTCTCCCTCTGTATTCCCCCTGGAGACAATATCTCTTCCCTTGAAGATATTCTCTCCTGGGTCTCTACCAACATTACTCATGAAACCATAATCCTGGGAGATGTGAACATAAACTGGGCCACAATCCAATCTCCTACTAACTCACTCAGTATTAACTTACATAACTTTACACAACTAATCAATTCCAATGCCAGGCCTTCCATTACTGGAAGTACAATAGACTGGATTCTAGTATCCCATCCTCACTATATCTCTGATAGTGGTATTCTCCCAGATCCACTAGCTGACCACTTCCACACTTTTGCCCACCATCTCCCCTCTTCCATACAACTAACTCACACCTATATTTCCACTCGCTGTCTAAGGAATTTCAATTCTGAAACCTTCTCAAATGCACTAAAAAGCACAAACTGGAACCCATTAAAGACTCTTCTCCTAGATAATGTTCTCTCCAACTTTAACTCTGCTTTCACAAACCTGCTCAATTCCTTTGCCCCTCTAAAAACAAAATGTATAAAAGTAACCCTGTACCCTGGTTAACCAAAAACACCTTAGATATCATGCGACTCCGTGACAAAGTCTGGATACGTTACCATAAAAATAAAACCACTATCACCCTAAATGATTATAAAACACTACAAAATAAAGTAAAAAAACATATTAACTCTGTGCACAAAGCCTATTTCTTCACTCTCCAAACCAACCACAGCACCAATCCCAAACTATTTTGGAAAGGAATCTCATCTCTCCTCAACCCAGGAAAAAAGAAAACCCTTGCCACAACCCACACACCTCTGATATGGACTTAGCATCCCAATTTAACTCTTTCTTCACAGAGTCCATAAGCAAGCTAACATCATCCTTCAACACCTCTACAACCCTTCCTCAGCGTGCACCCATCCCTTCCTCCCCTAGCATCCCTTGCCCCTAACCTCCACCCTTCTCTATCAATCCCATCTCTATATCCACCATAAAAAATTCTCCTAAAATTAAAACCTAGTCCCAATACCCCTGATGAAATTCCCTCCTACTTTCTAAAAGTAGCTGCAGAAGCCATTACTCTCCCTATCAGCATACTAATTAATCGGTATATCTCAGAAAGCCAGGTCCCCCCAGCTGTGGAAGAAAGCCTTTATTATTCCTCTACATAGAGGAGGTAATAATGATGACATTCCAAACTTCTGCCCTATTGCTATCCTATCCCCTATTTCTAAGCTTCTTGAAAAATGTATCCACCAACAGCTCTTACCCTATTTCACCAACATTCAGCTTCTTATCCCCACACAGCATGGATTCAGAACCAGTCATACCACCTTCACTGCTCTCCTCCCCTTCCTTGAAACAATTAACAAAGCCTGTGATTCTGGTCATTTCATGTCCACCCTTCTCCTTGACCTCTCTGAGGCATTTGACACTATTTCCCACAATCTGCTTCTTAATAAACTCTCCAAACTAAACCAGTCCCCTTCCTGTACCAAATGGTTCCCCAGCTACCTCACAACCAGACAACAAGCAGTCAAATAGAATAAAGCCACTTCACCCTTCCTTAATACTCCCACAGGTGTCCCTCAAAGTTCCATTTTAGGCCCCCTACTATTCAAAATATTAATTAACGACTTCTAGCAAGCCATTCCAAACTTCAGCCTCATCCAATATGCCGACGATTCTACCATTTATTTATTTATTTATTTATTTATTTGCAGTTGGTTTACCAGGATAGTCCATTGGGCCAAAAAGAACCCATTTTCAATGGAGTCCTGGGGAGAAAAGCTCCAAAACAAACATTACAAAAAGATTACATTAGTTTACAATTTCAATCATTTGTAGATTAGAGACAAATCTTTAAACAGTGGTAACAAAAAGATTACAGCAGTTTAAAATATAAGCCATTTGTGGGTTACAGAGAAAACAAAACAAAGGTTAAGCAGTTACAGTGATAAGTTATGGGTTTTATTTTGTCGGAAAAATAAGATATAAGTAGATGAAATAAAGATCCTTAGGTTAAGTTCTGAATAGGAGCAAGCATTGCTGTTGTGTAAATATATAGTTCCATCAGTGGAATTGTAGGGATTGTCAAAAGAGAAGATGTTGTTACAGTTGGCTAAATTGGTGTCTTGTAATATATGATATAGTTGTTTGTAAGAGGTGGGGAATAGGCTATGAGGGGTGGGTGCAGGAGCATTCCCATGAAGATGTTAAATGTGAGTGCAGTGATTTTTTAAAGGCAGGGAGGTTGGTTATCTGCTCCTCCCCTTCTGTCCCCACTCTAAATAAGTTTACCCAAAGCTCCTTCTCCTCTACTGAGTAGTGGATGCTAGACAACCATTTGGCTCTTAATGCAACCAGAACTAAACTTATGTTATCCACAGCCTCCAATACCTCCTCCCTAGATAAACACTCATTTATAATCACTATCAAAAATAATACTCCCCTAGAAATAGTCTCTGACACTAAACTACTAGGAGTACTCATAGATGATCAGCTAAAATTCGACAAAAATTTACAAGTAAATACCAAAAAAACCCACAAAAAACTTGGTATGCTATACTGCCATAATCGTTATGTCTCTCCTTCCACTAGGCTCATACTAGCCAATACTTATCTCATCCCATCCCTCCTATATGGTGCATCTCTCCTCACCAATCTGCAACCCTCCCTCAAAACAAAACTCTTCTCTTGCTATAACAAGATATCAAAATTTGCAGCAGGTCACAGAGCCATTTCTCACCATTGTAATTCTCTTCACCAACTAAACTGGCTTGAGCTACCTAACCTCCTCACTTATACCCAACTCATCCAAGCACACAAACTTATTTACAACCCCTCTCTTTGTCCCTCTCTAGCCACTACCTTTGAAATGTATGAACCAAAACAAGTTCTAAGATCTAATTCCCAAAAACAAATTAAATTGCACAAACCCACACGTCCAGCTGGGAATCACCTAATGTCCTTCTCTCTTGCACGCCTCTGGAATTCTCTGCCATCTCCTATCCGCATCACCAGCAGTCTCTCCTCATTTAAATCCCTGCTGCACTTACATCTAACTTCACGATGGAAGTGCTCATGTTCCCATCCTACCTAATCCTTGTAATACCACTTCCTACTCTCCTAGAACTAAATACGCCATCACTGCCTCCTATAATTCCACAGCTCTGTTGAACTATTTGACCAACTACTTAACAGTTACCCTGATGTTGCTACTTTTGTGTGAAAAAAGTGGGGGGAGGGGGTTGCTGTTTTACAAACTATACTGATGTATTCTATCAGTGTTAACCTTTTTTTATTATATTTACTTTGTATTCCTATGAGATAATCTGTAATGTAAATGTGTAATGTGTACTATCTATTTGTATTTTTCTGGAGCTTTTCTCCACAGCACTCCATTGAAAACGGGCTCCTTGTGGCCCAATTGGACTATCCTGGCAAGCAAACTGCAAATAAATAATAATAAATAAATAAATAAATAAATAAATAAATAAATAAATAAAACAGGATATCAACTGGAACCCAGGCTGATGATGCCTGTGTTTCTGTGTTCTTCTAACAAATCCGTAGACCAAAATAATTATGAATCCACTAATTTACATTTGCTAACACTTCAAATCTAATAAGTGCACTGATAATTATTGTTTGTAAATTTTTAATTTTTTTATATAATTTTGTAAGATTTACATCACTCAAACACATTTTTTCAAAGATATATACACATGCATTCACATTCTTGCACCATTAAATAAGATATGGTTGTAATTTGAGATGAAGCTAATAATTTAGTTTGAATCTGATTGAATAATTCTATGGAATAAAAGTTGTTGGTATGAAAAATATGCATATATCAATAATAATAACACTTTAAATAACCTTAAATTGATAGAAAAGCAAATGAAAAACAGTCAAACACTAGGCCTGAAGCAGGTAACAATGATTTTAACTCACTTCTGCAACTTTTTTCAGCCATGGTGTTGATGTGTATTAGCTATGGGTAGTAGTGGGGACCCCCTCCCCCACACACACATGGTAGTGGGGGGGCTTGCCACCCCATGCAAAAAATATTTAACAGTCATACTATCTCCCAAACTTCTCTTATTGTTGGCTAAGGTCCTGTTTCTCCTACTTCTACCCTACTACCCTCTCTCACACATATCCCATACTTCTGGAACTCAGAAATACTTATTTCAGTGTCTAATTCTCCCATTATCTTTTCTCACCCTTTAGCAACGTTTTTATTAGACTAAAGCAATTTAATCTAGTGCCTCCAGCAGGCAACCCCTTCTTTAAATGAACTCAAAATGCGGTCTCACTACTTTTGAATCTTCCCCATTTGTTGACCAACTTATTTCTTAAAACTTTCTTTACCACCTTCAGTGTATCTACTCTCAGGAATCTAGGTGAAGAAAATGTCCATCCTTTCCATCATGTTGCTATTCTGTTTTTTCATCCGCAGCCAGCACCAGTGCCATTCTTCTCTCACAGTAAGTCCACAACTCCTCCTTTCCCATCCTTTCCATCACATTGCTATTCTGTTTTTTCATCCCCAGCCAGCACCAGTGTCATTCTTCTCTCACAGTAAGTGCACAAAGCCTCCTTTCCCATCCTTTCCATCATGTTGCTATTCTGTTTTTTCATCCGCAGCCAGCACCAGTGTCATTCTTCTCTCACAGTAAGTCCACAAAGCCTCCTTTCCCATCCTTTCCATCATGTTGCTATTTTGTTTTTTCCATCCCAGCCAGCACCAGTGCCATTCTTCTCTCACAGTAAGTCCACAAAGCCTCCTTTTCCATCCTTTCCATCATTTTGCTATTCTGTTTTTTCATCCCCAGCCAGCACCAGTGTCATTCTTCTCTCACAGTAAGTGCACAAAGCCTCCTTTCCCATCCTTTCCATCATGTTGCTATTTTGTTTTTTCCATCCCAGCCAGCACCAGTGCCATTCTTCTCTCACAGTAAGTCCACAAAGCCTCCTTTTCCATCCTTTCCATCATTTTGCTATTCTGTTTTTTCATCCCCAGTCAGCACCAGTGCCATTCTTCTCTCACAGTAAGTCCACAAAGCCTCCTTTCCCATCCTTTCCATCACGTTGCTATTCTGTTTTTTCATCCCCAGCCAGCACCAGTGCCATTCTTCTCTCACAGTAAGTCCACAACGCCTCCTTTCCCCAGTTCCCCACATACAGAATTCCAAAAAGAAGACAGATTATTTTATAAAAATACCTACATTTTCATACCTCCTCCTTTCCACTGTGTCTTTGTTTTCCTGAACCATGAGAATGTTTATATCACACCTACCTTTTCACTGTATATCTCCATCATCTCAGTTCCCTTTTTTCCTTCATTTCATAACAATCTAGGTGCCCAGAACATCATGTACAGCAGCTTTAATTTTTTATCCCACTTTGTACCAAGGTCTCAGCTCCCCGCTAATCTAATGCATTTCCCCATTTTCCTTCCAAACTCCCTCCTCTTTCAACCACTTAAACACTGATTGCTTAAGTGCAAATTCTCCCATTTTCCATGATATCCTAAACATATGGGCTTCCTTCTTTAACTCACTACCAATCATTTGGCCTACAGTGCTCCCCTTCAACTCCTTTTTCTATTCACTTGTTCCTTTTCCTCAAGACTGATTGCAGCTGAAAATAGTGGCCCATCCTCTCTTGAAGCAACCCATACTCATTGACTGTCTCTGCAATTGTCCTAAATATTGCTGTCCAGTTTGCCCTCATAGCTACCACTTACTGATGCATAAATATTCATTTTTCTTTACAACATTTACATACCTTCATTTTTCCAAATACCACCCAATTCTCCTTCTCCAATGATCCTTGTATTCAGTTTTCTCACTCATGCCAGCATCCGTGATGACTTTGACTTTGAAGTTGATAAACCCTCCTTTATATATTCCATTATTCTTGGAAATCCTCCTTCCTGTCAGTTTCACTTTTGGATGATTTTTGTTCACCCAGTATGAACCCACCCCATCCCCCCAGGCACATTCTGACCCTCTTCTCCTCTTAACCACCAATCCACGTTAAATGACGGTGTGTAACCTGGTAGGTAAGGTAACTACTATTTTCCTATTTCTATCTCTGACTCCTAAGACTCTGTCTTTAGCCCTTCTGCCCCCATTTCCCTCATGTAACACCTCTGTCTAATTCATTCTGAGTATCTGTCAATCCCTTTTCTTTCGAGGATGTAGGGAGATGATAGCTCAGGTATGAAATGCCCATTATGCTTCCAAGAACACTGGTAATATTCAACATTTTCTGTGATTTAACATTCCCTCCCTTAACCCTTTCTTTCAGTTTCGTATGCATCTTTTTGAAATTCCTTTCAGTTGTAATTCTAGTTCTGTTGCCCACTTGCAGACCAAAATATCTAGTGCCTTTGTTTTCCTGTACTCCTTTACCGCCCCTCCTCACTCATCAGTACCATTTTCTTTTGGTGCATATTAGTCATGAGACCCATCTCCAAATACCCCATATTCCTTCCATGCCACTCTTACAAATTACCACTGTGTCATCATAATCTTCCAACACAAGACTTTCCTGCATTTCATCCTTTCAAGGCTTTCCAACTCTTGCCTCAGAATTCCTTTATCACCAAAAGGAGCAGGCATTAGGCTAGACGACACCTCTGTCTGGTTCTCTTTACTACTCTTACTTTTTTTGACTCCTTTCCATTTATCAGTACCGCAAGCCTAAGTCTGACATTCACCGCTTTCACCCATCTCCTGACGTGTGGCAGATCTATGTATGAATAGCTTCAACAGACCACTGACTAATGTGCATGCTTAAAAACTGAAACACAGCAAGGTAGCCACATATAAGGTTGGGGGGCAGGAAAATCTGGGCAGCTGCAGGCCTGTTAGTCTAAACAGAGACAGGATACATGTTGATTGATCAACAGCAAATAACACGAATCCCATCTATTTGAAAAAGTCTTGCTAACAGCCTTTCCAGTGAGCATCAGAATATTTTTTTTGCAAAGGGGCAAACTTGTACTGCCAATGTGGGGAGTACCACACTCCCTCCAAATTTAATTTCTTTTTTTTAAAAACATTTATTAAAGTTTGCTAAAATATGACAGACAAACAAATATAAGGAAAAAAACATTATTTACACCATATAATTATTTACACTATGCACAACAAGATTAACAGTAAATTGTACTGTAAATTAAACTCTAATCAACTTACTGCTGAAATCTTTCTACCTGATGTGAACAATTGTACATAATTCTTACTGTATTACATTTGTTTTAGCTTTCTTAAGTGATATTATGTTTACTGTTGCTTTTCTCAAGTGTTTTTATCTCTAGAATGTAATAATTACCTGTTTTAATTTGTTTATTAATCCTTTATTCACCATGTAACAATATTTTATACTTTTGTATATCTGCATGGAGCTTTTCTCCCAGGGCCTCTACTGAAAATGGAAATATATCCAGCTAGACTAGCCCGGTCAACAAATGTAAAATAAAATAAATAAAATTGTATGATTGACTTCTATTAAAAAATAAAGCGTTTGATAAAATGGATGCAAAAAAAAACATCTATTCACCGCACAAAAGTGAAAGACCAGGAGAATGAATTAAGGAGTATCTGATCAGTGCATTCTGTCTATATTTCGAGATATGTGCTCTGGGAGTTCTGGAAGGTTGTAAAATAAAACTTTAAAAAGAATACACTAATTACTAACATTATTTTTATCAGTATTCACAGAGAAATAATTAGATGACATTTTAAGTGCTTGTAGATATCTTATAACTACTGTCATAAAGTTGACCCAACATAAGGCTTTCCATTTAAGCTAGTTCATAGCTATATCAAGTTTTAACAGTGAAAAACAGGTAATCTGTATAAATAACTGGTCTTTATGTATTGGGAGAGATGGAATATGCAGGATAGCTAATTGCCTTGAAATATACTCTATTTCTAGAAGGGGTGTGATAATTTTTTATATCAGTATTAACAGTAGTATTTTAACAAATGAACAGTCACAAAATACATGAAAGGTATCAGCATTTTCTGCTCCACCATCAATGCATGACCAAGGCTGAGAGGGATAGTATTTATTTTTCTAGGCTGGGGTAAAATAAGCATTGATCTTCATTGCATTGATCACTGTTGCAGTAGCATAAGCTATATGGGTTATATCTTGCCAAGAATATGACAGATGGCCAGCTTCCAAAGCTTCAGGGCACCTTCTTTGCACCCAAACTGTCAGGGTTCCGAAGTTGAGCTGACTAAAAGACTAGTTTGGGTGTCAAGCCCTTCAGAGCTTTACTGCTTCTGAAGACTATGCTCCTGTAAGGGTTTCGAGGATGGACAGTCAGCTTGTGCTGTTCCTTTGCTGAGAAGATAAGTTCTCCCTTTGGAGAAAACCTGACATTTTCTAATAATTGTTTGTGTTTTATCACTTTCCTCTTCAGGAAAGTTATTTATAAGTTAGGAGTTTTGTGTTTTAATGGACTCTTGTGAGACTGTATTGTACTTTTAAATGGGAGCACTGTTTTTCCTGTCAGCTTAAAAGTTGGTTAAAGTAACTGAAAAACATTTTTTTCTGTGGATAAATTGTGTTTATTTTACATTTTGGGGATGGCAAAATGTTTTAAAGTGCTTTTTACTGTGTTTTTCTGTGAAAAAGTGAATTTTAAAGACTTTTAGTTTTTATCAGTATTTACTGCTTGTCTTCCCTTGAAAAGAGGCACCATTTTTGGCCTGACCATGGAACAAACTATTAGTCTCATGGTCACTCCTTCCAGCCACAAAAAGAAAAAGTTAAGCATACAGTCTTTTTCACCACAGTAGGCTAGCACTTTGCCTCAGATGCAGGTGGGTGACTCTGCTGTGGCCATTTCTTGTACCTCAAACCACTCATTTTCCCCAAATCCCTCTAGTGTAGCTGCAAGACATGTCTTCTGTGGCTGTTGCAATCCCCTCACTGAGCAAGGGAGAGCCACTCTTGTCAGCTCTGGAAGACAGAACAGGGAAGGCTTCTCTGTTGTGTCAGAATACTGTGCCCATCCCTAGAGAAACTCTTGCTGCCATTAGCAACTCAGTTGGCCCATTTTTTTCTGTCAAAAGGAAACAGAAAACTAAACATGTATCTACTCCTCCTCAAATTTCTTTAGACAGGAGTAGTTTACTGGGTCTGGCTTAGGGTTTAATTCAGGATGTTGATCCTTCTTGTAAAATAGTTTCTGGTAAAAGAAAAAGAAGAAAATAATACCTCTTTTGCTGAAGAGATTCAATATTCTGAATCTGAACAGGAAGATGAAGGGCAGATACAGGTTTTTCTCCTCAGATTTATGATTCAGACTCATAGGACAGCTCAGTTTCTGATTCTCCCTGTAGAGGTTTCTCTTTCTTTGAGATGATTGCTACAATGTACCATTGTTTTCAGTGGGAGAACTCTGAGGTTTCTCAGTCCCTCAGATAATACTATGAGATGTTTCAGAACCTCCACCCATTTCCCCTCTTCTGTCTGCATTAGAGGATGTGTGTGTGTTTCTGCCTTCAGTTTTCCTGATAGGCAGCCAACTGCCCCAAAAAGACAGATAGGATGTATAAAGTTCTTTGGCCTTTTAAGTTTTTACCAAAACCTGACCCAGCAGCTATAACTTTCATTGATGCCACTGCTGCTAAACACTTAGTCAATTCCAATCCTATTTCTGATAAGGATGGGAAAATTATTGATAAGTATGGAAAAAGTGTATACTTCTGCAACTTCAATTTTCAGAATTTTGAATTGTCATACTCATATGTTAAAGGCTATTCTGACTAATTGTGAGAACATGAGGAATGTTTTATTTGCAGTTTCTTCTTGTGAGTTAAAACCTGTTTTAAATAATTTAGTCTCTTCTCTTGCACAGGGCACTACTCATTGTTTACAATGTGTGTATGAATCTGTTAATACTTCTTCCAGGACTATGGACACTGGTACTGTTTTGAGGAGGTTTGCATGGCTGCTTTCTTAGAACCTCTCAGATTAATTTAAAAATTAGATTTTAAATACTCCTTTAGAGAGAGATTTAGTTTTTGGCCCCTATGCTGCAGGGGTAATCAAAAATGTAACGAAAGGGGTAAGGTGATTCAGGGAATCTCTAAAAATGTTCGGTCCTCCTTTTCTAAATTTTCTAAGGGAGTCTTTTCCCCCTCATCCAATTTTAGCAAAAAAAAATAAAATAAACTCTCAACAAAATATAGGTAAACACAGACATTAAAGAAGAAATGGCAAGGAAGCTCCAAAAAGAACCACCCAAAACCAAGGATAGTCCAACAAGTATGAAGGACTATTAAAGAGATCTTGGGACCCCCTCCCACCGTGGCCCCTATTTTCTTCCAGAAAATCTGAATCTCCATTTTTCTGTTTGGAAACTGATAGTGTCAGATAAGTGGATTCTGAAGGTCATCCATCAAGGTTATAGGTGGCAGTGGGAAAACATTCCTCCTTTCCAGGGGGTAATTCTTCGTCCTCCAGAACAGGCTTTTGTTTCCACTGGTCACATGCTGTCCCAAGGAGTGATAGAACCAGTTCCTCCTTCCCAGGTGGGAAAGAGTTTTTATTCAAGGATGTTCTTAGTACCAAAGAAAGAAAATGCTTGGAGACCAGTTCTATATCTTTTTTTTCCCTAACCTTGTATGTGATAATACTCAAATTCAAAATTATATCACTCCAAAACCTATCTCTTCTTCCTCTTTGAAGTTTCAGGCTAGAGGGTATCCACATTTTTCCATATTTAAATGACTTGCTTATCTTTGCAGAGTCTTCCAAAAGCTGGGATTCCAAGGTTCCAAGAAAACATTCAAAAGTCTTTCTTGCCTCTTTCACAGAGGATTGTGCTCCTGGGATGTCAAATAGACACATCAGTTCAAACAGCTTTTCTTTCGCAGGAAAAAAATAAATCTATATCAACATCTATTTCTATGGTTTTCCATTCAGATATTAGTCACTTTGAGGGAATACATCAGGACTTTGGGTCTTATGGCTTCTATGATTCTCATGATACCCCTGGCAAGACTGCACATAAGAAAGATATAGTGATATCTGAAATCCCTTTGGTCCTAGCACCAGTACCCTTTGTATTTTCAAATCCCAGTACTGGGGTTTTCCAGAAAATAAATCATTTAATGGAGACAACAAATATCCTTAAATCCAATTCTCCCCTTTTTCATCCCTGTTCCAAAGCAGTCATTCACCACAGATGTGTCAGACTTTGCTTGGGAAACAGTTTCAGGAGGGATAAAAGTGCAAGGTGTGAAGGACACCATGGACAGATACAAGCACTTAAATATTAGAGATGCTTTCCCTGATCTAGGCACTCATCTTTCTGAATCATCTCTGGTCCCCAGGATCTCTTGTTACAGACAATACCACAGTCATGTGGTAAATCAACAAGCAAGGGGAAATCAAGTCATACCACCATTGCAGACTAGCCACATTAGCTTTGGACATAGCTTCACATCACAATCTCACTCTACAGTCATCCTACATTCTGTCAGAGCAAAACTTTTTTGGCAGACAAGCTGAGAAGGATGAGGGCAGACCCTCATGAATGGAAACTAGATCAGGGGTCTTCCAATATTTGATCCATTTGTGGAGAGTTCCTCAAGTAGATATCTTTGCCTCTTTTCTGAACAAACAGCTGGCAAGATTCTGCTCCAGAAGTGCATGAAAGAAGGCCTGGAAAACAGATGCCTTTTCTTTTACTGGGACAGGAATGTTCCTGTATGCTTTTTCACCCTTTACACTAATATACAGGGTACTTCTGAAAATTCAGAAGGAATCTCCTAAGATCATTGTAGTGACTCCCTTCTGACTCAGACTCAGGCAACTGTAGTTCTCCCTTCTTTTGGAAATGGCCAGGGACAATTACCACAAGCTTCCTCACTGACTAAATCTACTCACGTAAGAACAGGGGTGTTTGATACACCATGACATCAGTCAGCTTCAATTGACTTCCTGGATAATATGGTCTTAATTCCCTTTAGGCACCTCTTTACTGAGAATGTGCATCAGGTACTAATGGAGGCAAGAAAACCTGCTACTGGAAAATCATATATTAGCAAATGGAAAAGGTTTTCTAGTTGGTGCCAACAAAATAACCAGCACCCATTCAGGCTAGTTGTTCTTTGTTATCAATATTTGTGTAGGTTACTATCTTATGGCCTTTCTTACTCCTCAAGCAAGGTTAATTTATAGGCCATTTCAACATGTCTGCCCATGAATCCCCCTCTTTCTGTGCAGTCTCATGCCAAAATGTTATTACTTTTCTTGACAATTTTTAAAAGAATGAATTGTGTTAGGGATTAACTTGCAGTTCACCAGTTATGAGATTGTATATTGCACTATATTATCAAGAATATTTTAAATTATATTCAACAACATTTTAAGTTTCTACAAAGTTTCAGTTGTTATACATTATAGAAATTACGATGTTTTTAACAGTTTATTATTATGGTTTTTACCTCCATTACGTGGTTGTTTTAAGAAGGAAAGTAGTTTAATTAAGAAAATGTTTTGATAGGTTTCTTATGCTTTATTAGGGAAATGAGGTGTTTAGAAAGTATCTGATGAAGTTCCACAGTTTGAAATAAAGGAACAAAAACATTTATCACTTATACACTGTGGTCATGGTATCTGTTCCAGTTACTTTTACAAAGTATCTGATGAAGTTCCACAATTTGAAATAAAGGAACAAAAACATTTAGCACTTATATGCTGTGGTCATGGTATATGTTCCAGTTACTTTTACAAAGCACTATAAGCTTATTTCCTTTTCTAGGTCCAGGCCAGGCTTTTTAGGAACATTTTCCATGGGCTCCTGGACTCTTCTCCTTCCACCTCCCAGATATAATAAGCTACGGTAATCTACCCATATAGCTAAGGCTACTGCAGCAGTGATCACTAGGATAACATAGTGCAGCTGTGTAACTAAACTTACCATAACAGTAGAGGTACATATGGTCACTGCTGCAGTAGTCACTCCCTCTCTCCATCCCCTTGTATTTTTTATGTGTTTATTTTTTATGCCAGTGTGATTGAATTTAAATTTGAGTTAATCAGAGTTAATAACTGGTTAATTATTGGCTGGTAGCCTTTTGGGTGATTTCATTATTTGTGAAATCATTTCTGCAGATGCAGAGTTACAGGAACTTAAGTCAAACACTCTTTTGTTGTTTATTAATGGAAACACAGAAAAATCAATCTTTTTATTTTCAGAAGAATATTGGGATTATAATGTAATGGTTGTAAATGAACATATAGCTTATCTAGGTTAAGATATTTTTTAAGGTTTGAAATGTACATATATCTGAAAAAATGTTTGTGCAGCTTAAATTTTTTAATTAGCTGTTTATTTAAAAAAGGGATGGATAGGGGTGGCAACTGTAAGATTTTAGTCAATTAAGCCAGATATATATCCAAGTTGGGTGCCAGGTGACATTGGGAGTATCAGAATTAAGAGCTAATCATAGTCTGTGGATGTTAGTAATTAAGAAGTATAAATAAATCTGTCTTGGTTGTTTCTTTGGGGAAGTGCTAACTTGATGTAGTTTATTCTAACAGATTTAGGTGACCATATAAATGTAGCTAATTGCATTATTATTCACTTAAAAAATTCTGAGAAAGTATTTGTATGTTCACTCTAATATTTTACAAAATTCTGGGGAAAATATTCATTTTAATGTGTAAGCATTAATTAAATTTCTCATCAAAGGAAATTTGCTTGATAAAATGAAAAGTAGTACAACATCCTTTGTTGTTCTCACTGGAAAAAAAAAACACAATGAAAACTTAAAGAATCTATGGTTGCAATGTTATAAACTTAAAGAAACATTTATAAGATTTTGCCATAAATGTGGTTATTTAACTAAACTTTTATGAACTCTGATAGATATTTTGACAGATTTTTAATAACTCCTGATCTGATGTTGTCCTTTTCATTCTTCCTCAATGTATGAGTTCGGATCTGATCCTTGGATCTGACTTGGCCATATATACCAGACTTCAGATTCAGCTCTTTAGGTCCTTCCTCTACCCATAATGTCCTATTCCATCCCCATCACTCCAGATCTCATTTGCCACCATCGCAAACAGGCACAGGTTCCACTCTTGAGCCATTACATAGCTTTTATTGTGAGTTTTTCAAGTTTTACTATTATAAAGATTTTTTCCTTTATTCAAGTCTTTTGACTTCATTCCATCAAGTTATCACTGGCTGTTAAGAAAACCTTTCTTCCATACTATTTTTATAGTATATCTACTTTACTATTGCTGGTATTTTCTCCTTACCCTTCCTTTTCTGGGGTATTTCTATTTATTACCATTGCTGGTTGTTGCTTTTCTGCTATTGTTTCTAATAGTGTTTGTCTTCTCTTTTCTGTAATTATGTCAGAGAAATCAATAGCCTTTAAAAAGCACACTTCTTGTGGGCATAAGGTACCAAACTCAGATGCCCACAAGAAGTGCGTTTATTGCCTTGGAGCTGGGCACTTGGACACGCCTTGTAGGATTTGTTCTACACTTAATCCAACAGCCATGGCAGATAGAAGGAATAAATTCATTTTAAGGGGTCTTCTTCCCTCTACTTCTTCATCAGGGCTCAAACCACTTCAAAAACTAGTAAGTCTGCTCTTTTGGAACACCGTAAATACTCTCCTTTAAAGCCCCCAAGTCTTCGTCTGAGACACCATCAATAAATAGGAAAATCTCAGATCTGACCTTGTTGGATCAGAAGACTCGACATTCAGATATGAAGCCTTTGGATCCTAAGGCTTCTGCTCCCACCATCATAAACATAAGTCCAACAGCCCCCCTTAGGATCTTAAGTCATTGGATCCTAAGCCAGGCCCATCCTTTAGGAGTGCAACTCCAGAATATGCATTGAAACCAATTTCGCCAATCTTGCCAGCTCAGCTTCTTCAAACTCCAAAGATATTCCAACTCTCCATCCACCACTTCCTCTAGGTCCTCTAAAAGCTGGTTAGAAGCAGATATGGATAAGATGATGCAAAAGTTCCTCAGAGCTTAGATCCAGATGGGGATCTTACAAGCTCCATCCACTATCGAATCTGTAAGTATGCCTGTCACACGCAAGTCTATCATTTCTCCTTCTCTGATTCGTCCAGTGGTTTCACTGTCCCAGGGTTCAAGATCCCCAATAGGATCAGTGTTGGATCCGAAGAAAGTTTCTTCCTCTACTCCAACTATTTATTTGATTGGTTCTGCTCTGATACCCTTGGATAAGAATGGATCTCAGAGCCAATTCAGCCAAAGTGTTAGCATCGATCTGAGGGGGATAGGTTCAGCTTCGATTTTATCAGATTCATCCCTTCCCATCAGAGCTTTGGCACTGGACAGTTCGGATGTGATTCCACCCCTGAGGCCTGGATCTGAGGATGACTTAGATTTACCTTCTTTAGGAGCTTTGGCTCTGAGAGGGCAGGTTGTGGCTTCTCCCAGACCTTCGGCTTTTGAGGTAGTGAAAAGGGCTTTTTCTCTCCAAAGAGAACTATCTCATATTTTTGGTCCCACACCTTTTCTGTCATCGGTTCTGAGCTCTGAGCCAGTCAGACCTATTCCACAGAGGCAGCCAGTTCCAATGAGTCTCCAGTCAGTTCCAGCGGAGAGACTTCCCTCTCTTCTGACACCTCTCCAGAACACTCCACGGAGGAGGTGCTCTGGAAGAGAATGTGCAAAAGGAGACACATAGATTCCTCCAAGGAGAGTCTCACAGAGGATACCAATTTTGATGAAGGAGAGGGCTCCCCCAGGTCACCACAGGATGAGATCTCCTTTGCAGATATTTTAGAGATCCTGAAACAAATGGGGGGGGGTTGATCTTCCCAAAATCCCTCACCAGAAGAGTCAGTGTTTTTGGAGGCTTTTGGTTCTAGCTTGTCTACTTCTTGGGTAACCCCCCCCCCCCCGTGGATGAATTGTTGATCTGGTTTCCCATCGGGTATGAAAGGAGCCAGATACTGTCAATCCCCAAACATCCCGAAAAGTGTTTGGGCCTGCCTACAGATAGATCCCACTGGAGCAAAGGGTCCCAGTTGATGCTATGGTGGTGGCAGCAGCCACTAAGAAAGAGCTAGCAGAACAGAGCTCTTCCGTCCATCCACCTAACAGAGAGTCTAGAGCACTGGACAGATTTGGAAAGTGAGTGTTTGCCTCAGCTACCTTTGCTATGAGGTCACTAAATTACCTGGTGCACTTTACTGGACTTCAGAGAGATTTGACCAAGGAACTATCAAATACTCTCTCAGAGTCCATGTCTGCTGAGGACTGCAAAAGGACATCTTCTCAACTGGCCACTCTTTTATCTATATCAAATGCTTTAATGAAGTTAATCTCTCACACAACTGAAGGTACCTCACAAGCAGTCAGTTCAGGCATCACCATAAGGAGACATGCCTGGATGCGACTATGTGACTTTGCAGAGCCTTTTAAGATGCCCTTTATTAAGGTCCCATTCAATGGCACTTCTTTGTTTGGCACATCAGTAAAGGATACACTTACTAGCAGCAAACAAGAATTGAAGACCCTTTCTGATGTGGGAATCAAGTTTTCTACTTTCTCTTGGAACCTGAGAAGTAGTAAGAAAATGTGGTTCCATAAATCTTAGGGACCTTTAGAAGATATACATGGGGGTAATTCTTCCAGATGCAGAGGAGGAAATTTTAATGGTAAACATCACCCTAAAGCCAGAGGAGGCCCACAGACCAGGGCCTTAGAGATTCTTTTTCAGACAGGCCCTTTCACTGCTCCTGAAGTGCTGCCCAACTGTCCAGCTCTGGAGGCAGTTAGGGGTTAATTCTCTTTGCATCTAGATGCCTGGGCAAGTATAACACAAGATTTATAGGTGCTAAGAATAATATCCAGTCTATTACATAACATTTTCCCTTCTTATTCTTAATCATCAAAGAAAGAAACTTCCCAACCTTTCACCCAGTCAGAGGAAGGCCTCAGCGCAAAAAAATCCAAAAGTTGCAAGAAAAAAGAGTCATCCAGAAGGTCCCACCAGACCAGATAGGATTCAGAACTTATTCACATTTCTTTTTAGTGCCAAAGAAAAGAGGGGACCTCAGACACATTTTGGATCTAAGCAAATTAAACCAGTATGTAAAGAAAGCAAAGTTCTGAATGGTCATAGTTCAGTCCATCATGCCTTTTCTGCATGAGGACAATTGGATGTGCTCAGTAGATCTTCAGGTTGCGTACTATCACATCAAAATAGATAAACGATCTAGAAGACATCTTTGCTTTCAGCTGAGAGCCAGTCATTACCAGTTCAGAGCTCTGCTCTTTGGACTCACCACGGCCTCCAGGGTGTTTACTAAATGCATGGGAGAAGTGGAAGCTCCACTTGAGACTGAAGGGATTCCAAGCATTTCCATATTTAGATGACTGGCTCCTCTCCGCCACTTCCTAGCATCTACTACAGCAGGTCTTGGACTATTTGCTCAGGATTTACAAAACTTTGAGAATTACAATAAATCTTGCCAAATAAATCTTGCACCAGTTCAGAGCCTGGAGTTCATCAGTTCAGTTTTGGATATGACAGCACAAGTAGCATCTTTGCCTCTTCACCATGTTACATCTATCAGAAACCAGGTTCAGACTATCCTTGCCCACCCATCTCCTCCAGCAAGGCTGGTACTTCAAGCACTAGGGTTAATGGCAGCAGCAATAGTTCTACTTCCTTTAGCACACTTTATGCAGGTTCTGCAATGGTCTCTAGATGTACAGTGGTCCGTTCTATATCAACCCCTGTCTTTTCAAGTAAAGCTCACCCCGATTTGCAAGCAGCACATTCACTGGTGGATACAATCTGACAATCTTTTTTTGGGCAGACACTTTTGCTCTACCAAACTCAGTAGCCACAGTGACCACTAGGGTGGGGTGTGCATTTCTTGGGAAGAACCGTCCAAGGTATGTGGCCCCCCCGCTAGAGACCAAGTTGCATATCAATGTCCTAGAGATGAGAGCAGTCCTATTAGCATTGCAGGCATTTCAAGATGCTCTTTCCTTGAGGACTATTGCAATTCAGACTGACAACATGTCTGTAGTCTGGTACGTCAAGAAACAAAGGAGGAACTTAGTCCTATCCCATTTGCAGAGAGACCATGAGGATTTAGGAATTGGCAATCTCATCAGAACATATTCTAATTGTCTTGCACATTCTGGGGAAGACCAACTCGCCTGCGGACAAACTAAGCATATCCAGTCTGATGCCTCATGAGTGGTCTCTCAGTCAGTCGGTAATGGAGATAATTTTCTGGCATTGGGTCTGACCTTGCTGTGACCTATTTGCCACCCCTCTTAACAACAAGTGCAACAAGTACTTTGCTCTTTTCCCCCTTCACTGGGAGTCATTAAGAGATGCTCTGATACATGTTTGGCTCTTGGGACTCCTTTATGCTTGCCCATAATTCCCAAATTTCTATAGAAAGCAAGCTGGCTGAAGGGCTTAGTAGTCCTCATTGCCCCCTTCTAGCCTCTGCAAGTGTGGTCCCCCTTTCTACGGTCTCACTTTCATTATCCTGCTTGGGTACTGGAGTCTACGTAGGATCTCCTCTCTCACCCGTCAGGGATTGAACATCCCAGCATTCAGGCCCTCAAGCTAACTGCATGGTTTCTCCACATAATAGTTAGACAGTCCAGGCTTTCTTCTCCTGCAGGTGACATTATTTTGGCTTCTCAAAAAGATTCTACCAAAAAAGTGAGCAAGAACAAATGGAAGAGGTTCTTCATTTGGGCGTCAGATAAGGACATTGGTCTTTTTTATACTCCTATTTCTGCTATTCTTCATTTTTTTGACAACCCTTTTTAAAGAATGAGAAAGTTTCTCTACAATTAAGCCTCAGTTAGCAGCAATTTCTAAATTTCACACAGGGAACAAGTCCTATTCATTGGCTTCCTCTAGACTGTATTGTTGTTGTTGTCTTTCGGCTTTTCCTGGTTCGGGGTCACCACAGCAGAACTCTGGTCCACTAATGATTGGCAGTAGATTTTCATGGTGCTGAGTTGCCAGCTCGACGCCCAACCTTCAATGAAGACATGCCCATTCACGCATGTCTTTTGGAATGCCACTCGACCCGCGGGGAGAACATGCAGACTCCACACAGAAGGCACTCCCCGCACACTAGCTGAGAATCGAACGAGAGAACCTCTTGCTGTTAGGCAACAATGCTACCGCTGCACCACCGCGGATCTTCCTCCGCACCACCGTGGATCTTCCTCTAGACTGTGTAAAGTTTTTATGAAAGGCATTTTTCTTCTAAGGCCTCTGATAAAGGACTCATCACTGCCTTGGGGTCTAACAGCTGTACTTGAGGGTTTAACTCAGAAACCCTTTGAACTATCAGACAAATGTGATCTAAAATTTCTGTCACTGAAGATTGTTTTCTTAATAGCTATAACTTCAGCAAAAAGAATATCTGAACTGCAGGCTCTTTCATTGAAAACTCCTTACATTATTTTTCATAAGGATAGGGTTCATTACAGGCTAAGCCTTCCTTTTTACCTAAAGTAGCTTCTGAAAATAACAGCAATCAATCCATTCACTTATTAGTTTTCTTCCCTAATTTTTCCAATATAGGGAAGTACATGCTCCACCTGCTTGATGTGCACAGACAATTACATATTTACCTTCACAGGACAAAGCAGTTTAGAAAATCAGACCAGCTTTTTGTGTCTTTCTCTCCAAATCACCTAGGTCATCCAGTTTTTAAAGTTACCCTAGCTAAATGGATTACAGACTGTATCTCATGGATTTACTCTCAGAAAGGTATGCAATTACCTAAACCACCCTGAGCTCATTCAAACAGATCCATGGCTACTTCTTTGGTTTTTGGTCAAGAACTTCGATTGATGATATTTGTGCTGCAGTTACATAGTCTAAGACTCATCCATTTGTCTCTCATTACAAATTGGATATCATTTCCAGAAATAGAGCTGCCTTTGGTTCAGCAGTACTATGGAATATCCTTCCATGAGGGCCACCCAAGATCAACGTAGCTGGGGACTCTGTCCAATACATTGAGGAAGAATGAAAAGGACAACATCAGATTTAAAAGGTATGTACTCACCATAACTAGGCATCTGTGTTGCTTCATTCTTCTTCAACTCCCCTCCCATCCATCCCCCATCCTTTTCTTCTGGAAGGACCTATTGGACTGTGTTTGGAACCTACAGTTCCAGGTTTAAGCCCTGTCTTTTCCATCTGTCTATACCTGTTTCTCTTTAACTGTTGGGAAATAGGGCAGCAAACTCGACCTGAAGCAATAGGGATGGAATAGGGCATTATGGGTAGAGGGAGGAGCTTGAAAGCTGGATCCAAAGTCTGGTATATGCATCCGAGTCTGATCGGAGGATTGGATCCGAACCCAAAAGTTGATGAAGAATGAGAATGGACAACACAGATGCCTAGTTATGGTGAGCACACAACTTTTAATTTTAGTCCATTGTGTATAGGAAATGTTTTATTTTGATTAGCTATTGGATAGCAGGTACACATATTCATAATTTGAACAAAAAATACTCCATGAACTTGTTGCACATATGGAAACAGGATACTTAGATACTATTGTAGTCTGAAAAAATTATATCCAGAGAATCATGGCTGGGATTTCCACATAGCTAGGGTACACAGGAATAACTAGGAATGAAAACAGTAGCAAATATGGCTATTCACTTTAAGAAAGTAAGGAATTAACCAAAAAAAATAACAGGGAAGATCTGAAACAATATGGGCCAGTGCTCAAAAAATAGTTTCAGACTCCTTACAGACACCACACACACTGTACTCAAACTTCAAATGAAAAAATCTTAAAAAAATTAAAGAGAATCTAGGACATTAAGCTAATATTAGACATGACTAGCTCCCTTAAAATGTGCATATTCTTGAACAGGCACTTGATAAGATTTCTATTTACTAGTGATTTACAATGTTCATGTATTTCTTTTTATGTAGTTAACAGTAATGAAATATATGCTATTAAACTCAAAAGTCATTTCCAGGGAAACATTAAGTATCATAGCTTGCTTTTCCCTCTTGTCATAGAAATATTATACTGCAGTAGGACAATTACATAAAACTGATTTTTCATTACATTACATCATTTCATTATCTACCACCACTAGATAAGCATTGCAAAAAATAATATTGAACACATATCAATGTGCAAAGAAATCTAGTCTATCAATATAAAAATATTCTAGTACAGATTTAAGATGTATAGCGAACATATAAACTGCAAATACACAAACAGTTGTAAGTGGTACTTGACAATAACTGTTTAGTTGTGGTTAGAGACAAATTGCAAAACAAAAGTGAATGCAAAACAATTGTTCATAAAATAACTAGCTATTCAGAGATTTGATTTTGAAGTCTAACCTGCCTAGATTCACTTTGGTATGTTGCTTGCTCCGCTGTGTTTTCTTTTTTGTAAACCACTGTTGTGTTGCCTTTCTTTAAGGACTAAGAATAGACAGCACTTTGGCTTCTGTACAACAACACTCCCATTGTCTTCATTCTTGCAATAGTGATTAGAGTTAGTGTGCTCATACTGACTGAATGATTGCCTTAGTGCTGTCTGTACCTTGTGGAATACTCTGAATGCTCACCATTGGTTGCTGTCAGATTATGAAAGGCAAAGCATGTTCAGGATTATTCAGATTATGAAAGGCAAAACATGTTCAGGATTACTTTGCAAAATAATGTAATTCCCTGCATTTTAACACTAGAAAGTACAGCGGAGCAGTGCTCCAAAAACATAAGCTCTCTGCTGTAATTTTACAGCTATTTAGTAAGAAAATTTGATCCACAAACTTTTTAAATTCCACCCCTGAGATGCTGATTGTAGGGTATCTGTCAGTGAAAGTCACAGTTCTGGAAGATGCTTACAGTCTGCAGGCAGATACCAGCAATCTGAATCACAGTGTTTCTTTAATAGCCACTAAAAAACAAAACTAAACTGAAGACTTTTTAAGTGCAAAGAACAAGCTCCTCCTCATCAATAAAGAATAAAAAATAGACTTCTTCTTGCCTGTTTAAATTATTATGTCTGTAAGCATACCTGTCAACCTCTTAGTTCAAGAAATCAAAGCCAAAAATAATAGGGGGACAAAGGCTCCAGAATTGTGACAGAATTTAAATATTGCTCTTGTAAAGTTAAACAAGTTGATAAAATAAAAAGTTTTGCATAGCTTGCATTTGTCTGAAGGATATGAAGTCTGAAACTCAAATATCTGTCATTATTTAGTGAATTCCATTCTCAGTGATTTGCCAGAAACCCACAAATTTTATGAAGAACATAGCAAAAATACCAGGCAAAAATCAGGAAATTCTGAAAAAAATCTGGACAGTTGAAAGATATATCTCTAAGGCATTACATTTTTGTTGATTCATAACCACACTAACAGTGGTACAAACTGCTTCCAAACAAGGTACTGCTAATACTTTGCTTCTTTCATGGGTGTCTGATATGATGTGCCTGAGCACTGGAACATCAAAAAGATCAAATTATATAATGGCCCTATTTTAAAAAAAAGTTATTTTTTTAGATAATGTCATTGATTAATGGGAACACACCATAGCAGTTGTGTGGCTAATTCATACTTGTATATTTCCTCATGGTGTGAGGGATTCCTTGTTTGGCCATTTGGGCTTCACCTTTGTGACTAAACAATACAATAGGTAGAATATGAATTAGAACAATCAAGAAAGGGGCAAAGAAGCACATAGTATGAGATAAAATAAAATAATATTGATAATATAAGCAGACTGATCCTAAAGTTCATTATAAAATATAATGGTTTCAACCATATGATCTTTTTCACAATTATGAATTATATGCACCCTGCCATTGTGTATTATTTTTAATTTCATTTTTAAATTACATTTTTAATTTAATTTTAATTTTTTAATTTAATAATATTTTTTTTATTGAGTAGGGATATGCTTGATCATTTCAAAGGCTTAATGTCCATGACCATTGTAAACTCAAGCCGCTGCTGTGAAGAAGTAATAATAAATTAATAATATATGTCAGACATTAACTAAACACTCCCCAAATGACAATATCATTCATATGGCACTTTTATATGAGGCACATATCTATAGTGTCACTGCATGCACATATTAAGGATAAGAGGACTGGGAACTTTTTACTATGATAGCAAAGAATTCTATTGGCTAGTGATGGATGTAGCATTGTCTGATAATTATGCGACAATACTGATTGACGAAATGTTTGAACTTCTTTTCTGATTGAGCAACACTTCTACATTGCTTAATCGGTTACAGGTAAACAGACAGACGTGTCTAAGACTCCATCTACAGGACAGGACACTGTGAGTAGGCTTCTGCACAGTACAAAGCTGCACAGACAAAGACACAGCATCTAGTCCAGAACTATGGACCTGATATTTAGGTTAATATTACCTTTATTAAAAAAAACATAGCATTACATACTCTATATGTGGGCTACGCTGTGTGAAGCAAGGCCTACTGTCACTGCACATCAGATAACTGTGTTTCACCATACTGTGCATTTCTTACCTTTAAAGAATTTTTTTTAAGTACAGTTATCTGCTCTATATATCTGTTTTGTTTAGTGTCAGCATGCATTCAGTGTCATACCTGCTTGATCACTGAGATCTGTGTAGTGAATTGGACTGGCAGAATGCAAAATAGTGAATATAACAATTTCTGCTGTATTGTTTTATGTGGTTAATTTAGTACTACTGTGTCTGCAAGAAAGTTCATTAGTTGGGAAGATTCAAGTAAGTGAGTAGAATAAAGGTGTCTATGTAAGCATGTTTTTGTATAGTGTTCCACCTTACAGTTTACAGGATGTGTTCACTTCCACTGGAAAGAAAAAAATATACATTACATTTTTATGGTATGTTCTACTGTCTGTACTTTTTCCCAAATATATAAGAATAAATGTATTTCTCTGTTGAGGTACTGCACATCAGATTCATTCCTTCTGTTATAGACACCAACCCTTTTGTCATCAGACAAGCTAGAAATCATCATTTGTGCAATGCTGAGGGTGAAGTGTCAATACTGCTTGTGCTGTTAACAGGATTTATTGTACTTCTGTAATCATACATCCCTGTATGATTACATGTGTAGTAGGCCTCCAGTATGTTCTGCATTGTAGTCTGCAGATCTCCTTTTCAATTTTTTTAAACACTCTCTCTCTTTCATTTTAAACAATAAAATTAGTATGCCAAACAGATGTTGTTGAATTGTACCTTGTGATATTTTCAATAGTAGCATTATGGACCCTGACTTGTTATAGGACAAATGTGTCATACACAATGTCTCCTAAGGGTAGTGTGGGCAATGGTGCCTGTGATTGTGAGGAAGTGCTAGCATGTGAGCTTGATACAGGCTTGCTGCAATGACGTGACCTACTGGATGCAGGTGATCCTACAGAGATCATTCCTACAGTGCTGTATGATGAAGACCCAACACAGAAGTTCTGCTACATCTAGATGAATGCTAATGACACCTGCCTGCCTTCTTGTGGGTTACATCCCCCATCCACTTTTTCCAGTATTGTACTGAGAATCATGTGGTGTGCAGCCTACTTTGCTCCCACATGTCCTGACTGTACCGTGGCCTTGTCACCGTCAGCCAGTGTTACCAAATTGAGTCTGGTAGGTCCTGACTAGTGTAAGCATGGAGGCAGAGATGGCTGCTGTGCGTGACACAACTGGAGGTCCATTACACGGTGAGAATATTTGAGGTTGTCACTGCATCAACATCTCCTCAACCCACTCCTTCCATAATCCTCTCTCCTGCATCCTCTTTTCTACTCCTTCCTCATTTTCCTTCTTATATTAAAAAAAATGAAAAATAGGGGTTCCGTTTCATGACAAACGCATAGTACTCCTTCTCCCCCACCTCTTCCTGCACAACCTTTTGATGTCTTCCTTCTTTGTGCCCCTTATGTTCTGTCTCCCTATTTCTATCTGTCCTGTAGTCCCCTTTCCTACCTTACAAAGATCCCATCAGGGTGCCCACATAAGGATACCCCTATAGTCATTACATAACTCCTTTATCTTTTTTTACACTTTATTGCCTTTACTACCTGCTATTAGTTTATGCAGGCTTGGGCAGTCTCAGTTTTGTTCCCAACTTCTGAAAGTAGCTGAATGTAAGCGAGACTTTGCAAACTAATGGTTGCATTCTCACATAACTACAGCACTCTTGGTCTATTTTACAAACTTGTAAAAGGTCCAACACTTTTTCAGCATTTCTGTGCTTTCACATTGCCATATTCAGTGCCATTGGATGGTGCTTACAATATCTGCATACAGACAAAGCTGCACTTTCCGCCGATAAGCCTTGCGTAATAACCCTGGGACTATGAATGTAACCCATGCTCCTTTGTTAGAAAATATCTTAAAGCTAAACTTAATGTAAATGTTCATTGGAAAAGGTTTTATCATCATTAATCCCCTTTTACAAGTTCCTCAGTTTGCCTGATTATCACCTTTTGCCTAATAAACCACTGAGCTTAGAGAGTGCTATCTCACCAAACAAGAGGCAGTATGATGGGCTAAACATAGGAAACATTTACTTATAAACTGCTTTAGAAAAAAATGCTTCCACTTAATATGTGGATCATTTATTAATTTAATTCATTTTACTTGCTTAAGCAAGTCAAGGCTTACATTTGAGCTGGACCATTTCCCAGCAAACAGTGAGTGCAAAGTACAAAAGTAGTCTTACATGGATTTTGTAGCACATTGTGGGGACTAACCACTCAGTGGATCTATAAAAGTGTTTCTTCACAAAGAAGGTACTTGACCTATGGAATCGACTACTGGAAGGAGAGGTAAAGGAGAAATCCACAGAGACAATCAAGAGAGCATTGAACAGGTGGAGAAATGGTAATGCAGGAGGTAGGAATGGCAGGGAGCTAGACTGCTGAATGCGATTAAAAGTCAGAATAGACAGGCTTACTGTCTTACTGCCATTAAGCAAGTGTGAGACAATTGCAGTAACAGGTAACAACTGCAGTTTCCAAATGACAAAGCCAACCTTAAAATATGCTACTTGCAGTCAAACTTAATGTAGCCATTCCATGCATGCACAACTCCGTACATGTAAGAAATCTGTTGATCAGATTGTGGATTTTTTTTTACATTTAATAGCAAGGGCCACTCTCCATAGTAATACTTGTATTATTATTATTATTATTATTATTATTAATAATATATGATAATCATCATATGTGCAGATCTCTAAACAGCCATTGCCATGGGCAACATCATGGAACAATGTAAAAGAAAGAAGGGTGGGGATTAGTAATAGAACAAGCAGTATAAGTATAGTAAAGGAATCCATAGTGTATTCTAGATGTAGATATTCTGGACATTAAAAGTTGACTTTATTTCATAAGTTTATTTCTGTGCTTCAGAAGTAAATTCTTAAAATTACTTCGGTGTTCCCTGACAAATTACATTGATACTGTAAAATTTCTCATAACAGAGGACTGTGAATGCATGATGCAAATATTAAATTGCTTCATGTGAATATTCTTGAAGCAAAGCCTCAATTCATGTCCTAAAAGAAGGCATACACAAGATGGGACGGTAGGAAGTCACAGACAGTAGAATGTTATATCCTTAGGCACAGAAGTAGGCAGGTTAAAGGCAATTTGAAGTTTGTATGGTAAGGGAGGGGATGTAGCCAAACTAACATACTCTACATTTATGTTGGTGATGTTGGTATGTACTAACACTAACAAGCTGAGCTAAGATGCATTAAAAGCAGTAGCTAGGTGTATCTGATCCACTGACAATTGCACTGTAGGCTGGAAGCATTTAATCTCCAGTAGATCTGTTTTTTTTTTTTAATACGTTTATTGAATTATCACTTAAGACACAGGCAAACATACATTTATATAAAAAAAAACATTTTATCATGTTCACAGTTACAAGCATTATACATCACATACATTCTTTTATACAATTATCAACATTCCAGCATTACATGAATTGTTCAATTCCTGCCTTCCTTTAAGCCTCACTTCTCCTCCAAGCCATTATTCCGTATGTATTGTTCCTACAATTTCCATTTTTTTTTCAAAATAATTTGCTCCTAACCCTTTTCTAAAGATCACACTTCTGGTTCTTTTATCTGTGTTACAATAGTCACTAATTCAAATACAGTTGGTTTAGACTTTGATTTCCATTTTCTTGTATTTGTTTTTTTGGCAGCTACCAGAATACATTTGACAAGGCCTTACTATAGGCAATTCAGATCCTGTATCCCAATTCAAAAAAAAAAAAAAAATAATTAACCTAGTTACACCTGTTTGCTCACCAAATATTTCTGAAAGAGTACTCTGCAGGGAATTTTTAAAATCTGCCAACTCATTATACTGCCAAAATACATGTTCCCAGTTTTATCTTTCTTCCGTATTGCACCTCCAACATTTGCCATCTACCTGAAGAAAAATTCTTTGGAGTCTGCCTGGGGTATAAAAAAACCTATGCAAACACTTCCAGATAAAAATTCTAAATCTTCTACATGTTGTTGCATATTTGGGAGCCATACATATGTCCTCCCATTGTTTCCATATGAATTGCTCATCTCATCTCTGTTCCTAATTTTTTCTAACCTTTTCTGATTATTGCATATGCCTTACTAATAATACCCTTTTTTAATACCATCTTCTGTTCTAGATTCAACTAAAACTTCTACCAGAGCAGGTCTTGCACGTAGGAGTCCCCAGTCCCTTTCTCTTTGCCTATACCCTGATAGTAATCCCCGATAGTGAAGGTAATCTTTAGCCTGCAGTTCAAATGCTTTCTTAGCCTCTTCCCATTCTATTATTTCCCTCTCTAGTTATTTGCCCCCAATACTGTGGTTCCTTTGCCAGTTTTTTCCAGTAAATTCTAGCCCCCTCTTGCCTGTTCTCTGTACCCCTAATTGCAGTCATCCCTATTGTCAGAATCTTTTTTCTCCACCACTAACTTTTTGGCTTAGTTCTCTGGATACTTTCTGCTAATTTATGAATATTATATTCTGTATGGCTGTTGTTATTCTCCTTAAGGATCTATGCTCAAAATCCCATTCTATCCTTATTTCTTGAATTACATCCCCTACTTCATCATCCTTTTCCTCTTTAAACTGTAACTTTCTGCTTGTGTTATGTATAAGAGCATTAACTGTGTAGCCCTAAAATATCCCTTCAAATCTGGTAATCCTTAGCCATCTTGTCCTGATGGAAAGATCCACTTATCCCAATTGACCCTTGCCCTCTTCCCCTCCCAGATAAGATACTTCAACTATTTATTACTTACTGTCCATAACTTCTCCACTGGTTGATAAAAATATTCCCAACATGTATATAAAAACTAAAGGGACTAATAAACATTTTCACTGCATGTATCTTGCTATCCATCTCCATAGACATGATTTTCCAGTTTCTGAGTTTTTGTATTATCTTTTGTTTAGTCTCTTCCCACATACCCTTAGCTGTCATAACATAGTTCTTTTTAACCCATACTCCTAAATTAATCTGCATTAGAGCTTAATCTTGTTATCACGTATTTGGGAGTATACTGAATTTTAATGATATGAAAGTGCAAAAAGGCTATCTAAGATGAACACGTTTAGTGTGCCACTTGGTTTTGTTTTAATAATGCTTGTTAGTTTCTGTAGATTACACCACAGCCATGAAACAGAGAAGCAGGTAGAGATGTAATAAGGGTTATTAATTATTCTGTATTTAGAACTGCAGAGAGACATATTATGGCAGCATTGTTTGATCTCCTTAAAATAGAAAGTTGCAGGGTCATGATGGTTCACAAGAAAAAGTAGGATTCATGTCAAGTGACAGAATGCATTTAAATCAAATGCCATTTAGACAAAAATAAATATCTGCAAACACTTTCACAAAATTTTTACAAAAGGCTTTTTTTAGGGGTTAAGCCCCACAGCACCCCCCCCCAAATTATATATGCCAACTCCAAGGTTGCAAAGTAGTGGGGGAAAAGTGCAACCTCACCAGTTGCCACCAAAAGTGATTTTAGCCATCTTTTTTCTGTCAAACAGCATTAAGTTTAAATGCCTTTGGTCACTCGACTGTATCCCGATAAAGTGAATGACAGTTGACACTGGGTCCTCCAGAATTTAATACATAATGTGCTAAAAAGCTGTTGGGGTTGCTATACTATTTATACAAATGTATAAGCTGATGATATATTTATCCCGTTTCTCTTGAATTTAGTAGGGCTCTGGGCTAGTTTAAAAAAAGTGAAAGATGTTTCCAGGCTGCAACATTGTCATCTTTGTGTTGTGTGTATGCATCATGCTACAAGACAGATTTTACTAAGATCTCCTGACTCTGGCTCAGTGACCATAAACTGTCCTTATTGAGGTACAAGTAAATTATTAGCTATTGATTATACTCAAACATAAAGCACCAGAAGAGGAGTAAACAAGAAAGGTATACTGCAGTGCCTCAAGGGCAGGCTTTCCTTCAGTAGCTATTAAAATACTTGCCAGCAGACTGAGTTAACTGATGACATTTGATGTTACTTGCCAAGTTTTACATTGGATACTAGTATTCAGCAGGTTTTATACTAGGTAAGAAGGTCTGATAACTACCAAGATCCTTAGTAAGTCATTGCTTCTGGCTTTACATTACATTTGCTTGACAGCAGAAAGAAGCAATAAGCTTCTAAGTGGATTTGATATTCTAACTCCCCTACATACCTACCCCCTCTTACTCTTTTTGTCTGCGGTCCCAAGCTGTTTTCAATGCTTCTGTAGATTCTGTCTTTACCACCCATTCTGGTAGTCTGTTCTATGGGTGTGCAATCTTTTCTGTCACAAATTACTTTCAGAGATGCAAGGAAGTAATTAGTCTATATAATCTGAGGCCTAGACTCCCTCCTTCCCTCTCTGTCCTTCCTGTCCAGGATAACCCCTTAGTATCTTCCTGGCATGATCGTGAGCACCAATATCATGCCCAGTCTTTCTGTTCCGGATTAAGGCAAGAAGAGCTCTAGCCCCTCTAGCCATTGGCTGCAAGGGTGTAGCCAGGCATACTCAGTGTACTCAAATAAGTACGGTTTTGAGCATCTGTCTGAAAGATTATGAGCACACAATGTCTATAATAATGTGAGCTACCATCAACATCACAGAGCTGTATGAAACATGCTTTGAGACAAGAATATTTCTCTAAAAATATCTGTCTTTTGTGGTTGCAAGGGCAGCAACTGAAATGCTATTTGTATTTCTGTATATACAAGGCTTAGCATTAAGACAGATGTTTATATTTTAGATGTGGCGGGATAACAACATAAGGTCTGAATACAAAATAGAAATGCCTGTCTATGTCCCTGACTGGTTATATCCTTTCCCCTCAATCCAATGGATATTTGTGGTAGCTTTCTTTGGTGCTCCTTCAAGCAGCCCAATGTCTGCTTCCTCCTATGGCTTCCAGAACTCTATAGAGTACTCAAGGTGTGATCTGACCTGGGTCCCATAGAGTCAATAACATTACCTCTTTCTTTTGCTGCGTGGAAGAAACACATGCCAGGAAACAGTACGCCTGCTCATTGTTTGGATCTTTCTTCCTGTGAACTTAAGAGAATTATTATTTGAAACGTATTATCATATCAGACCCAACAGAAATAATATAATTCCATGTACTTTTATTGTTCTTTCATTTGGGTGCACATACAAAATCAGGATTAAAGCTACGGAGGATTTTGTTTTCAGAGAGGTAATTTTTTCATGTGTTTAATAATTTGGGTTAAATTAAATGTAATAGCCGCAGTGCTAATATACAGTATGGCTATTTTATCCAAGGAATAAGTTGTTAGGAACTGCATTGTAATTTACATTAATAATTTTAAGCAATTTGTACTATCAATGGGTTGGTATTCGATCAAGAATGTGAACATATCTAGATGGGTAAACATTTTCACTTGTCTGGAGAGTCTTTTATTTCCCTCTGTATAGTTATGCCCACACAATGGTACCTTGAAAGGCTTATTTAGTGATTGACATATATATGTGCAAAGTATTCTGTGTAATCAAGAATAAGTTGCTTCTTTAGAAGAATAATCTCAGTACAACATTATTGTATATGCTGATTTTCAAAATAAAGCTTTATCTCTACAGAAATATTTGACATGTTGTTACTGCATTTAGCATGAAAATATAGAAGTCAGCGCACTGATTTAAGTGGTGTGGTACTCTGGCTTCATTCTTTCAATACGTTATAGCATGAGAATTGCAGCTTCAAGAAAATTTTCAGAGGACAATCTTATCAATAAAATAAAATGCAAAAATAATATGAGTTTTGCATCAAAACTGGTATGTTTTGCATTATGCATTGTAAGGGATATCTCCACCTCCATTATATTCTGATTGCTACAAAAAGGTGATCAAATCACTTTAAGTACTTTCTGGAAGATGAAAGCTGAAAGGTCTCCAAACAAAACACAATCACTGGTGAATGGGCACACTAAGAATTAAATGTGGTGCATGACTCATGGCACAGTATTAGCTACATAAAAATAATGTGTTTTGGTCATTAACCCATCTTGTAAGGAACTTATTTTACTACAACAATATTAAACTGAAATTCTGCCCTACATCGTTGTTGAAAATTGTCCAGGATCACTTCACTTAGCTGGTTTAATGAAACAGATACATTACTTATACAAATGCAAAAGCTAAGGTAAAAGGTGGTTAAGCTTTGCCAGAATCCCAAACGGAGACATCAGTAGGTCATCTTATTGGTTTAAATATAAAAACAAGTGGGGGCAGCTATTTTTTCATACAAAAGAGAGAGAGAACAAAACATCTTGTGACAGTTGCCTGGTAAACTGCAAAAGATAGGATAACATATTTCCTAAACAGGGCAGAAGGCCATCATTTCTTGCAACATATTATTATGAGGACATTTTATTCTTATTTCAGCTCTTTCAGAATACATTACAAACACTGACAACTGTTGTTTTAATTTACTTAAAGTTCTGAAGTTATTTAGGGCCCATAATTCTTAAATTGGGTTACTGTTAAGCATTATCATGACATTCACATATATGTTTTTTTGTGAACTTTCCTGTCAATGACCCAACCTGGGTCCAAGCCATCAAGAGGTGGTTGACACTGTAGAAGAGGTGCCCACTGGTCCCTACTAGCAGCATTGCTAATCATTTAAGCAGCCTGTCCTCAGCTTCAATCCAGGAAGTGTCCTAAATTGGGGCATTGCTAGTGGAATGAACCAACTTTGCCACAGGTCTGTCAAAACTCATTGCCTCCCCAATATGTCTGTTTTCAGTCTTTTCATAAATAAACATACAGTCAACAGGATAGGGAAAGCATTGCCTCAGTACATAGTTATAGTGACTAAGGACTAGGGCAATGATTCCCAACCTGAGTGATGAAGCACCCTGGAGTGCCATAGCACCCTCCCCAGAGTGCAATGCTGAATTATAAAACATGAAAATATATATATTTTTTTAGTTCTTTCTTTGCTGCTATGTACTTATGTGTAGTCTTGGTGACTTTTTATGTGATAGCACATGAGTCTGACCTTAAGCCTCTGCATGAGAAAGGACCACTTTTAAATCTGACTTGGGTAATGACTGGTAGATGATGTTGAACAACTTAGACTGGTATCTGTTAGTGGCAGGGGGTATAGGGTTTCTCTATATTTGATTTAGACGCAGAAAGAGTTAATGCTTTATTGATTTATTAGGATCAAAAGGCATAACTTGAAAAACAAAAACAACAAAAAAACAAAAAACATCTTTTGTTGCAGTGGCCCAAGCCACAGCTCCCATATGCCCACAACCCCATCTAACTGATATATATACCACAAGCACACCACAGTGGAAAAAAAAGTGGGAAAAAAACACTAAAAGTGCGCTGCCAGCTCTCACAACCCCAATAACTACAGGAAAATTAACCAGGATTTAAAAATTCAGTGAATAGCTGCTTGGAAGAATATGCCTCAGTGAAGTGTAGAGATACTTACAATTTAGCTGCAAATCCGAAAGTGGCAAAATATTCTGAATTTAAGAAAATATTTAATATAATCACTGTTCTTTCCATTCTGGATGCCTGTATTATTTAGTTGAATTAGGAAGTGTGAAAATAATCAAGTAACAATGACCTTAATGACATTGGTGTGGTCTAGTGTAATTCAAACATTGCAATGGAGTAAAGCAATCTTGTGATGGCAGTGGATTAACTAATAAGGTTGTTGAATGGTTTCATAAAGAAAGAAGCTTGAAAGGGGTGATAGAGCACCCTACACCAAAGATAAGCATGTCAAATGTGCATGGGGCCCATGGATTACAGATAACAAAAAAGGCTAAGATGGCCAAGTTCCTATAAGATATGAGAAGAAAGAAATGAAGAACCCGTCCAAGACGCAAAATATGTCATATACGTTGTACTGCTAGCAACATTACGTCATACATCCACTTCGAAGAATGTGGTTTACCTAATCAAATGCAAGAAATGTCCACAGGCAAGTCATATAAGATAGACAGCCTAGAAATTTAGAAGTAGGGTGAATGCCCGCAGACACATAGTAACAAATTAAATGACTGACAAGGCAGTGACAGCATACCTTTCCCAGTCTGATTATTCTGCATAAGACATGCCAGTTGTAGTTCTTTGAAGACATTCTGTATACCTTTGGAAATAAAGACAATGCAGAGTAAAGTAATTCAGTTGTTCAATTTGACAGTGAGTAGTGGATTTTGCTTTTAAACCGTTCCCTCTGAGCAGCTAATTGTGGACCTAAATTAGGTGTACCGAATGGCAAAAGAACCACAGCTAGATCATCTGGCACCCTCCTCGGCTCAAGACTGAGGACCAAAAAGCAAAAATGTACACACACACTTCTAGAATCACACACTGTATACTTCAACATTTTAGCCATGCCCAGAAATGGAGTATTAGTGATTATTTATGAAGCTGCAATACCATTATGAATGAGTGCTGGTACTGCTGCATTTCTGCACCATCAGCACCTGCTAATCCCACCCCCTAACAGCATGCACCCAGGTCATCTGCTTCCTTTGCCCTATCTTAGTTATATATCTGAAAGGCAATAAATATTTATTATTCTTATAATGCATGATTTTATGATAATTTTATCCTGAATCCAAAATGCAGACTGCTTCAGAAAGTAAACAGTACTTGAAAGATTACAGGAGTTTGTATAATGCCACCCGTGTAAGAAATTTACCAACAGCTTTATTTTACGAGTGACTGTTGATGACAAGGACATAAAAGAAATTATTGTTCAGAATTGGGGAATTTTTAATTGTAATCCTGATGTATACAGGGCTGTTAGAACATCTCCTAGTTTTGTGTGTAAGAGATCTAGGTCTATTAGGCAGTACCTAGAAAATGATGATACAATAAATGTTTTACCTACGCTATGAAAAATTATGGCATGCATAAATGTGAATTTTGCAGTGTGTGCAATTTTATTTATGAGAGCCCATCACTAAGCCATTCACATTTGAAAAGAAGTTTTAGAAATAATTCCTGCTGTGATTGTAACTCAGTGGGTTTGGTTTATATTGCCATTGGCTCCCACTGTGAAGCATTTTATACTGGCATGATCATCGGGACATTAGGATCAAGGAGCACTTGTATGCTATCAGGTCTAAGGACAGCAATAATGCTCTGTATAAGCATACTTTGACTTGTTCTTCATTCAAGGAATTTTATTTTTCTGTGTTAGGACACGTTGCTGAGGACTATAGAGGGGTGATTTTAAAAAACAGTCACTAAGGAAAGAATTTTTTTGGCAACTAAGAATGCAATCTGATAAATATCATGGACTTAATGATACTATATGTATTACATTTTTTTTTATAAATGTGACTGTTTCTGTAAACAAATGTTGACTTTCTAATTTGAACTAATTGGTTAATGAGACTGTTGTTTTTGAATTTTGTATATAAACTGACATTTTTAAGCATTGGTTTTATTCTGAAGAAGTCTTCTGGATCTTCTTCTTCTTCTTTCGGCTGCACCCATTAGGGGTCGCCACAG
>NC_056738.1:483290780-483408280 GCF_019279795.1 Protopterus annectens | reverse complement strand
TTACTTTTTCCGTACTCAGTGATAGTTTTAGGTTTAGAGTTAGTATGCGTTAGTAAGGTAGTATGCATTAGTAAGGTAGGCAGAATAGAGAATAGCTTCATAGGTAGTGTGAGCCGAGGCTAATTTCCCAATTGACATACTTAAGGTCACACAGCAGACAAATGAACGTTGATGGAAGCAAATCCTGTAGCACAGGAAGTTACTCATTTACAGCTCACAGACTTAATCCTGCTCGTCAACTGCCAGAACTTCAAGCCAACTCTGGAAAGGAACTTCAGCAAATGACAGAGAAGTAAAATATAAAGCTGAAATAACAGGGAGTCTCCACCAAGATCAGTTTTGGGCCTCTTTATATTTAATATTTATATGCCTGATCTACATGTGACAGATTCTATTTTTCATGATGTAACAAAATGTATGAAGACTATAGAATAAATATGTGGCTGAGGCAGGTATAGAATTAATGTACCTAAGGAAAATGGTGGTAAAATGTAGAAGTCCAGGAAGTTATCAAAAAAAAAGAAGGAATACAGGAAAAAGTGGGTGATAGAAAATATGAACAAGGCTAAGAAGGAATACTAGCTGGCTAACAAATAGGCTAAGAGAGCAGTCGCAATGACAAAGAACAAGGCATCAGAAGCACCCTTCTAGCCTCTGAAAAGGGAGTCAGTGTGTGACACAAAGAAGGACCCAATGATGTAAGTCTGAGCAGTGTTCAGACTCACCACAGGTTTTCACAAAGGGAGTGGATGTGCTTCAGTGTTCAGCTTTCAGACCACTGACATTCACACTGGTGGTGAACTACATTAGCAAACATGTCAGAGGGGATAGAGCAACAAATCTGCTGTATGCATATGTGGCATCACATGCTAAGCCTGAACAAGAACGTTATCAAATGATAGAGCAATAGAATTCAAGGCACATGAGATGAAACTGAGAAACTGAGAAAAGACAGGTCAGATATGATTACAAAGCACCTACATTCAAGTAACTACTAAAAGCTAATACAGCTGAAAAAAAAATAATGCAGTTGTAGTTCTGGTGGCAAACTACAGGAGGAATAAATTTAAAATACAGTGCAACATTCTTTGCAGTGAATTCAATTTCCCTTGTTGCTGTAACTTTACTATGCAAGAAATGAAAACATTTGTAGTGTTAAATATCTTTAACAGTGAGACACTAGCAAGAGGAAATTGACTACACATTGTAGGCTAACGAATAACTCCCACATCTATGTAAAGGGTATTACCCTCACTGACTTAACACATTGATTTCTTTATGCCTGTAACAGCACAATACTAGAAGTGGAACTCCTGAAGTTCTTCATAATGCAGCCCCCTGCTTTGCTCGACAAATTTGTCTCCTAACATTAAAAGCAGTACTAGAGAACATATAATGTTAGCACCTAACACAATGCTGTCCCCTGCTGTACAAGAAAGAGATTTTCCTGCATTTGCAACAGGTATTGGTGAAATAAGGTCTGCCATTATGGAACAGTACAGACAACTGTACTGTTTTAAATCAGATCAGGATCATTTTCAGCTATAACTGCACAGTACTAGCAGAATGAATATTTGCACTGCAATATGCAACAATTCGGTATCAAACATCAGAAGACACACTTGTAAGAGAACAGCACAAGACAGAACTGCTGCATCTCTGCATTGCACAACTTTGAATAAACAAGTTGCCCATTTCTCTGTACCTGCAGTAGCACAGTGAGCGATGAATGAGCCCCAAAACCTACTTGTGCAAGCCAGTGCAAAACAAAAGGGAAGCATCCCTGTATCATAGTCCCACATGGGGAAAACTCCTGCTGCTCTACACACTGCAAACACTGGAAAAGTAAATTCAGATTATCTTGTTCCGTAACTGGCTAGTTAAAGAAGTAAGGAAAACTTTGCTTCCATATCCTTACATGGTACCGCCCCCTGCCTGTTCCCTGCTGAACTACAAATATATTTAATTGTACCAGACTGGAAAATGCCTACATTTCAACAGTGTACAGCCCTGAGTCATGTTGAACACAAACTATGACATACCTAGGAAAATACTTTAGAAAACTGAAGAGTCTCAAGTTTGTATATGGTGTATCCCTATATTCAAGTGAATGCAGACCCTTGCATGTCAGTACTAGAAACGTAACAAAAGAGAAAATCCATGCGACTCTTCAGTATCAGTAATTGGGCAGTGACAAAAGGATTAGTACTCATAAACAATGCAACACACTTTTGTATTTAAAGATGCATCTGGTTGTAATTGTAGCAGCATTTACTACTGAGTAGGGTTCCTGCATCATTACACAGAGTGGCTTCCTTCTCTACTACTTGCAGATTTTCCATTATAAGTAATAGTAAGAGCTGGGAATCCTGCAGCCTTTCATAATGAGTACTCCTCTTGTAATAAATAAGGATTCTACTGCAGTGAAGTATTAAAGTACCTGACAGGAAAATGCATCCATACTGAGTACATTTTCATAAACTATTAAATGTATCTTTTGTAGCTCTAATACTGCAGTACCTGATGGAAGAACATCTAAATCCATGCAAGGTGCAACTTCCTGGTTTACTAAATGCAGACATTGTAGTGCCATTAATACAACAATACAAGACAGATGGTGCTGTTTGTTTCCAAAGTGAAGAGAGTTGGTGCATTAAGCCCTTTAAGACTCTTCAGTGCAGAAAAATAGTGTGGAATTTCTTCTATCACTCTGTGCTTAACTTGGTGCTGCTTCACCACTATTTGCACACAACTTTTCCTACCTTCGTTCAACATCACAGTACTAATGGGAAGAGCTGCATTATCTGAACATAACACAACTACAAGGCATGTTATATATAGTCATATACCATGACATGTGACTATTATTCTCTAAATAGTTACTCTAGGACATGAGTCACATGACCTGGGTTGGTTCTTAAGACAGAAGCAGAGATTTGAAGTGAAAGAATCTCACGGGGACTTCAATGGGCTGTCTTGGATTGTTATGTAACTTAATGTATTTTACTATACATCTGCCACAGTGTCAAAAATAAAAAAAACTTCTGATATGATAGAAGAAGCAAAACCAATAGATTGTTCCCTTTGTTCTTTCAGTTTTGTCACAAACTACAACAACCAATATCTCTGAAGCTAGTGGGGGAACCTCTGTGAAAACTGGAAGTCCTGGACTGAACATTTTAAGCTGTATCTCTCTGTGAATGGCCTTAGGAACAACCCTATGTTTATTCAGGTTGTAGGTGATATAGCCTGTACAGCATGTAGACATTTTCTTTAAAGAAGAAGAGAAAACAACTTATAGTATTGAAAGTAAATTCTCATGACTTCATGACTCACTTTGTTGGAGATAAAATAGCAACACAGAGGGAAGCAGCAATAACTATGGAACGTTGACACCTGTGAAGTGCATTTAATTTTATGTAGGCCACTGCCAAGAGCACAGGGAGGAGATGGAATTAATAATAATGACCTGGCAACACTTCAACTTGAACTTATGGTACCATTATATCTGTTATTTACTAGGACATATAAGTATGGGGAGATTCTTCAAGACTGCAGACATGTACTTGTGAAATCCATTTTTTAAGAGAAAGGAGAACAGGACAAACCTAGAGGCATATAAACCCATACGTTTACTTACTTGTCGAAAAATAACAGAGAAAATTATTTTAGATAAATTTTTGTCATAACTGAAAATGTTGTGACTTGAAACCATATATCGGAATGCATATGTTGAAAATAGATCAATTTAATCAATTTAACATGATGTATAATAACATAATAGAAGGTATAAATGAAAAAGTGTGCTGTAAAGTAATTTATATAGACATATCTTTAGCCTTTGATAGGGTTATACACAAAAATATCTATAAATTCAAACAAGTAGGTATTAAAGTAATGTTGATAAGATGGGTAGGTGTGTGGTCTGCAAATAGGACATGACAAGTATATGCAGCAATTAGACAGGTGAAATTCTAGGTTATACTCAGGGGTGCCTAAAAGGGTCTGTCCTAGGCCCATGCTTGTTTGTGTTGTATCTTTATTTTCATCTGAGGTGTTCTATAGTCTGTATGCATACGACTTTAAAATGGGTAACCTGATTGTATCTGTTAGAGACAGGGAATGTCTGCAAAACAACTTGACTAAATTGACCATTTTGGCACAAGAGAATATGTTGATAAATGCATCAAAAACTAACTATATAAGATTTAGGATACATAGACTGAAGGGTTAATATTTAATACAGGACACAGTGATTGAAATTTAGATTCATTTAAGGACCTAGTTATACGGATATGTGGATGATGATTATAAAACTAGATTTTTAAAGTCTGGGAAATCAGAAATGATGAAATCATTGTTTGTAAATCATGTCAGTTATATATATATATATATATATATATATATATATATATATATATATTTTTTTTTTTTTTTTAAAGGAGACCTTAATTAGGTATATTGGAGATTTACAGATAACTACTTCAGGGAATGTTTGAGATTATCAAAGAGTAGTGGGGAATCATCAAGCAACCTATGTAGGATGATTTAAAACTGTATAGTTCATCAGATGAAGAACTGAAAGCACAACTGAAAGTGGTCAAAAAAATTTTTCAGAGGATATAAGAATGTAAGTTGGTCTTGATAAATGTGCAAAACCAACCTTTAAAGCAGGAAAGCTGCAGCACCAAGAAAACATTAACCTGGGACAGAAATGTGATATAAAAAAAAACTTGAGCAAGAGGGAGTGTATAAATATTTGGGAATTGATGAAGGATCAACAACAAAACATGAACAAATGCTAATAAAACTTAGTAAGGAATATTTTAGAAGACTAAAATTAATACTGAAAACAGTGCTGACATCTAGGAACAAAGTCCAAGCGATAAACCAATTTGCTCTTCTTGTCCTAACTTACAGTTATGGAGTGATTGACTGGGCCCAAAAGGCATTGGATCGGCTGGACAGGAAAACAAGAAGTATGCCTCATGCTTATCAAATGATCTATAAGAATCAGTGTATACCAAGACTATATATTCCCCACTCTGAAGGAGGTATGGGCCTCCTTGAAATTGGTTATGTATAGATCTGCAATTGTAAGACTGCATACATATCTACTTATGTCACAAGACCCAAACATAGTGAACATTTTAAAATACGAGGAGAATAAGTCTAAGATGACTTCCCTTTTAGGTTTAGCAGAAGCATATCGGTGTCAAGCGGGAGCAACTGAATGTGCCAAAAACAAGAGAAAGAATATAAGGTGAAGGATCAGATAAGAAGGCAAGAAATGTGGAAAATGCATAAATATAGTTGCAGGTACAGAAAACTCTTGGAATAACCTCATGTTGATCATGATCGAACACAGGAATGGTTAAGGAGAGGTGAATTTAAACCAAATGATGAAAGGTTAATATTGGCAGCCCAAGATAGTGGACTACATACATGCTGGTTTACAAAGCCCATTGAACATGTGGGAGAAACAGACAAATTTAGGTTTTGTAAAACAGAATTAGAAACAGTCATGCATCTTGTTGCTCATTGTGATATACTAATGGCAGAAGGACCATATACTGAAAGGCATAATAATATGGCAAAACTGTTTCATTGGGGATTTCGTAAAAATTATAATACTGAAGTAGCTGAAAAACATTGGAAACATGAGCCACAAAGCATTATAAAAAATTATGATGTTTATATCACATGGGATCACCCATTACCAAAGGTTCAAAAAATAGATGGAAGAAAACCAGACATAGTAAGCCATGAAAAGAAAATAAAAATGTTATTGATCATAGAAACTGCTACACCCAGTGACTACATGTCTTATGTACAGAGAGACACAAAGTCATAAAATACCAGGATTTGCAGGCAGAAATGAGGCAATGTGGACGAAGGATACCCAGACAGCTCCATTAGTAGTAGGAGCAACGGGTCTTATAAAAAAGAATTTACAATCATACTTAGATATGTTACTGATACATGTAACTATGTAAAAATTGCAGAAGGAGTCATTAGTGGGCACATTCCAGGTGCTGTGAAGAGCACTTCAGGCTAACATCAAAGACTAAAAAAATACTAATTCCATGAACTTTAATCATACTTGACTTAGGAATGGGCTCCATTCCTGTCATTGTATTTGAAACTCAAAATACTTGGAGAAATTAAAAAGAGACTATGTAGGAATGAGGGATTTACTAACTGGTTCTCTGAAAGGGTAGCTGATGTATGGAATGGACTACCAAATTATATTAAAGCAAGCAGTCATTTAGATATTTTTTAATAATAACTTGAATACTTACTATGGGAATGATTGTTTTGGTATAATGACAGGCTAGAAGAACATTATTGCCTGTGCCTGAAATATTTGTATGTATGTAGAAGATGCCATGGAAAAGAAACAACCAAAAGAACTGTCCCAAGAGAGGAAGCAGCACAGAAATGTAATGGTGCCAGAAGAGATACTCAAAGCAGGTTTATGGTGAGGCTAATTAAATATATAATTCAGCATCTCCATTCAGTTAAATAATGGATACACTTATTATTGAGATATATATCAAACTGGACTGCCCGAGCAGAAAAGAAATTTGCAAAAATTGAACAAATGTTATTGCAACAGTCAGACTCATTTGCAGAGCCCAGATAGAGAGACAGAGAGAGATTCAAAGCAGCAGTGCAAATTTATAAAAGACTATCAAGTTTGTTTGGAGCAATTTAAACAGAGAATAGTGGAATTTTCAGACTGGGCACTTCAGATAAACTTTTGCATAGTAGGGATCCCAGAGAAATTAGAAGTAAGAGATCCAGTAGTGTTTGTACAAAAACGAATTGCTAAATGGACTGCCGTAACACAGAGACTACGGTTATAGGAGCACATCAGATTTTTGTTCTAGATCAGTCTGTAAATGCTAGATAGTCACAACAGTATATTGCTAGGTTTGCCTCATATGTATTGAATGAGTAATTACTTTCATTGCCGTTGAAGCCAGGGGACCAGGAACAATAAAACATGTGTTGAACAAGACTTTAGTGCAGAAACTAAGGTTTTATTGCGGTAGTGCAGCTATATAAGAAAAAGAAGTTTAAATTTAAAGTTATCACCTTCGGTGAGTTCTTTTTTTTTGCAACAGGAGCGAAAACATTTTTCAGTTCTGATTATGTGCAGAGGCTGTTGAAGCGTTAGACAGCTGACCAAGAAAGGCAGCAAGATATAAACACAGGGCAGGTGGTAATGAAATGTGAGGGACCCTTCACTTTTCCATTTGTTTAAGCAGAAGTTGCAACAAAAACACAAGAATGTGGAACTGGGGAAAGGGGAAAAATGGTATGTTTTTTCAATGTTAATAATTAAGTAAAGTAAAGCCCTGCTGTTGGTTCTGTTAATGCAGTTGATAGCATGGAAATAAAAGGGAATCTTTCCCTTTAATGTGTCTGTGCTGAATTCCTTTTATGGGCTGGTTGAAGGTTACTAATTTCTGCATAATGATAAATGTTAAAGAATTCTGTCACAGTGCTGAGTTGATAAAGAGACTGAGAAGATTTTTCTAAGGTGCGTTCTGGGTGCTTCCCAGGAAAATTTGTTAGCCCCAAACTTCATAGGTAGTGAGATTCAGAGAACCTTGGAAGACGGAATTTGGAAACATTATACACCAATGTATTTGTGCATGTTTATGATGCTTGCAATTTTAAGTAATTTATTATTATTGGGTCATTTCAAATTACAGTGTATCCTAGTTGTCAAAATCATTAAAAACAGGGTGCATATTAAAGGGAAAGAGGGAGCACACAGAACCTTATATATATTTAAAAAATCTGATGAAACCTATAATGCACAGGGGTGAATATAATGTGCAATTATATAAATGATTTGTAGTTCTGGTTGAATGTAAGTTGTGAGGTCAGGTTAAATTAAAGGAATATTTAAGCAATAACCCACGCCTGGGTGTGGATTTACCCACGGTTGGTGTGGTTTGGTCATGAGGGCGAAGCCCGAGTGACCAAACAAAGACAACCATGGGTAAATCCAGCATTACGCACACCCAGAAGTGGGTTATTGCTATTTTACAATGACATTATTTAAGAAAAAAAAATACTTACTTTTCTTAAATAATGTCCTTGTATAATGGTGCCATGTTGTCCTTCTGCCGCTAGACAGCTCCGCTTTGCCATTGCTGATATAGTGCGCATGTGTTTGGAACTTGCGTTCCCACACATACCCAGTACATTAGTGCTCAGGAAAGTATGCAATGGAGAAAAGAAGATCTCCGTTGCTCCATTTTTCTGTAATTTCTTTTTCTTTTAATATTGGTTTGTGGCAATTTAGGTTTAGGAGAGCTGCATTCCCGACTCCCCACATACAAGAAAGACAGCTTGAAGAAAATACAAGGGAAATGAGGTACGTGTATTTAATTTTAAATACCATGCCTTATTTTCCTTCTATTTTCTTTGTGCTGTCTTTCTCATATGTATGGAGTCGAGACTACAGCTTTATTTTTTTTAATTAAAAAAAAATTAAAACTTGGACACTATACCAACGGAAAAAAATACCTTTTCCTTTGGTATATTGTCAGATTTACAACGAGCGTGATGGCCAATCAGCATGCACATTTTGGAATGGTAATGTCCAGTCATTGTATAATGCAAATTATTTCATGGAATGTAAACAATAACCTGCTGAAAAGAGAGAAGGTAATGCAGTATATAAGAAAGACACTCCCTCAAGCATTGCTTCTCCTACAAATGATTTCTCTGATAAAGAACATTCTAAGCTGGCAAAGTTTGTGTGTCAGTCAGTCATTGCTGTGACAGGTAAGGATATAAAAAGAAGGTATTAGCAATATTATTCAGTACAACTTTAAAACATAAAATATTAAGTCAACTGGTGGATGGCGAGGGCAGATTTGTAGCAGTAAACGTTTTGATAGAAGCAAGAATATTTACAATGGTGGCTGTATATCAACCCCAGAAGAGTCCTTAATAAATTTTAAGGACTTATGTAAGGAAATCATAAGGTATCAGGAAGAAGTGCTTTTATAGGAGGATGATTTTGATTTAGTTACAAATTTTAGAGATGTGTAGGAAAGCCCTTATAGTTACAGGATATCACATGCAGAGAGATACTTCAGTGTACTAATAGATGTACTTGGCATGAGTGATGTTTATGTGAGGCAAGAGGGTGCATCAATGCCATCCACTTATTACTCAAAACTATTTAAAAACATTTGAGAATAAACAGAATTTATATTTTACAAGAAAATAAATATTTGATTCTTAGCTGGAAAACATTTCCTCTGGTATTGTCAGACCATGCTGTCCTGATACTTGGATTGAGGGTAGTTGTTCAGAAAAGGTTAACAACACTGGAGATTTTCTCAACACTATAATAATGCAACTAACTTTGATATGTGTTGGAGAGAAAAGGTTGAGGGTAAGGTGAAAGTTGCCAGGGTTTTTGATAAAGATGTATTATCAAATTTTGAGACAAAGAAAGTAGAAGAGATGAGGGCTGCGCAGGATTTGAAAAAGCAGGAATTTGAGAAAATAGCTTGGATGGAATGGAAAGAATGGATTAAACTGCAGCATGCAAAGTAGGCTAAGGGAGTACAAGAGTTAGATGGTTATATAATGAAAGTGTAGCAGGAAGTAAATATGATATTCGAAAGTGAGCAGCTGAAAACAAAACAACAGGCATTTTTTAGGTAACCCCCCAGAGGCATAAAGGAATTTATCCATAAGGTTAAGGCAAGTCAAAATGGAGAAATGGATGCATTCATTGACAGAATTTGTGAAGGGGGGGGGGGGGACTTTATGATTTTATGAAAGATGTGAAGATCTCAAGATTGACCAGCACAAAGATGAGTTGGAGGAATAAATTAACAGTATGCCAAGTGGGAAATCGCCACGTCTAAATGGGTTTTGGAACTATATAGACTGGGTGGGAAAATATGATGAAAGAGTTGTTATCAATGTTTAACCCTTTAGTCCCATCATCATGGACAGTAGCAGTAGTAACTGTTATCTTAAAACCTAGACAAAATCCTCATTTAATGAGCTCATACAGACCTATTTCTCTGTCATTAATCTGTAGTATTATACAAGTAACTTGCATAGATTCTTAACCAATGTTTTCATATGATGTCTAATTTGGTGTAATTATTTAAACTATAGACTGTAAAATTATTATTCTTAAAATGTTTTGTAATACTTTAGAGCTTTTCTCCCTGGGCCTCCACTGAAAATGGGAACCTACCCAGTCAGACTTTCCCAGTAATCAAGTGTCAATAAATAAATAAATACATATATGATCTTGATGACAATTCTGGCATCCAGGCTAGCAAAACAGGTTCTGAAATCAGTACATATAGATCACTGTGGCTTTGTTAAGAGGAGGAAAAAATTTGATAACATGATAAAAATGTTTGTGATTATGCAATAAGCTCACAGATAGTTGGAGCCATTATTAGTGGTCAGCCTGGATGCTAAAAGACCTTTGCTAGAGTGAGGCGGGATTATTTAAGTTGTTACAACTGATGTGATTTCCTAAGGAATTCATTCAGCTAATTAAAAAGCGAGGTCTGAGGTAACAGTTTTTAGTGACAACCACTAAAACCACTAGTTCTAACCCAGAGCAACAATTTTTGGCAGAAAAGTTAAACTTTTCCTCACAATAAATGGTAAAAATGGAATGTATTCCCCAAAAGGTACTTATCTGCCCAGCTTTGAAGAATACCTAGCCAACTATCAAGCTCTCAAAGCTGCAGCAGAGAGCACTCTTTAATGGCACAAAAGCCTGAGAGTTTCACACCCTAAATATTGACTTTATACTGCTCTCCTCAACTATACAGCAGTTAAGGTATGTGAGAGATGCCCTAAAAATTTTGGAAGCTGGTTATTCATCCAGTTCTTGGCAAGATATGTCTTGAATAGCTTAAGTTACTGCAGCAGTGATCTATTCGAACATCTACTGTTATGGTAAGTTTACTTACATAACTGGATATTATATGCTGATAATCTGATGGTACATTTATCAGATCCATAGCATCATTTAGAAACTCTGTATAACTTATTAAAGAAACTCAAGAACATTTCAGGACAGAAGTTAAACTTGGAGAAATGCAGGTGATTGTTAATTACCAACCCTCCTTGAGATGGGAAGAAAAATATTCTAATGTTTAGCATCACTAAAGTATAAAATACTTAGTTATATTACAGGTCCAAAGTTTGTAGGAAACAGTAAGGGTAGCATATATCAAATTGAAGGTGGGTTATTTGAGTTGGTTGAAGAAATGGAAAGTACTGGATTGAGACGTAGAGCAAAAAGAGCATTATACTGTTTCCAGGCCATAAAACTAAATCTAAATCCATAGTATAAGTCTTTTAAGTATCTTGAAAATGCCCAAAGGATTTTTTTTTCTGGTGACAAGAGAAGGCAAGGGTTTCTTGGGAGCATCTAAAACTCTCAAATGGGTGGGGGCTTAGGAGTTCCTGACTTGAGGGCATGTTGGAGAGCTTCTTGAATAAAGTTCTTTAGTATATGGCACAGCCAGAATGATCGGGTAAGGCAGATAAAACCTGGGAAGCAAGCAATAGGATTATAAGGATTAAACCCAGATACCTACATTTGGCAGAAAAAATGGCTATAAGGGACTAGTTTATGGAAAGAGAAAATTGAGGGGTTTTATAATAAAAGAAGGTAGATGAAACTTGATGGCATGGGTTATAAACACTTGAAGACATTGATAACAAGTAGAGGAGGCACAAGTCTTTGTTTCTTGGGAAGAAAATTAAAAACAAATTAAAAGTTATTCTCAAAGATAATATCAGTGACATTAAAAAAGACCAGTAGCTCAAACGTCTTAGTTATCAGGACAGACTGGCATCCTTATCTCTACATTCAGTTTTTATATTCTTTTCCATGTATATCTTTGTCTAACTTTTCAAGTCATGAAATATCAATTCTATTTGACCTTCTTATTCCTTCACAGAGCAAATGGTTCCTCAAATACCAGGTTAAAGGGACTAAATCTTCATTAACAAATAAATAAGACGTATTGGTGTGATAAGGTAATATCCCAATATATTTCCCACCTCTGCCACAGACTTTCATTACATATCAAGCACAGCAGCACTCTTACCACCTTCCAGTTAAGCTTTGATAATTGGATAGGCAGCCTCAAATTTTCTGCCACGTCTGTCTTGTCCTGCTGTCCCTTAGGCTACAGGGAACTTGTCATATGGGTTACTGGCTAGGCTTGTAATGATCTGGAAGCTGATTGCCCAGTACTTACCTATGAACCTACAATGATTGCATTATTTATACAGGTTTTAGAAAAGTGCATGCTTAATGTTATAAAGAGACAGAAACACCATTGTGGTATGCTTAGAGAAAATTCAGGAGTCATTATTAAAGAATAAACATCTGGGTTCTAGATTATTGAAAGTAATATTAACTACAAAATCAAGCATTGAACTTTAAGAGAAGAAGAACTGGCAAAAATGTTAGGTTGCTGTTTAGCAGCAATAGAATGGAATGAGGTATGTCACAATTTAGATGAATATAAGGGAGATCTATAAGAATTGTTTCATCAGTAATGGCTGGTAAGTGGACCACTCACCATTTTTCTGTACTTTTTTAAGGGTTATTAGAGAGGGAACAGTGGAATAAGTATGATAAAGCTTGTCAAACACAATTGTTTTAACAGGGGAAAATGCCATTAACGGGGAGTAGAAAAAAGGCAGATCCACTGGAAAAAGGAAGATCAATTAATTGATCCAGGAAAAATCAAATCAGAAAGCTATCATATCTAGGGGCTGAGACTGCAGTGGTATTAAAGGAAAATTGGAAATTAGTAAAATTTAAATAATAAAGCAGTATCATAAGAATAAGCGAGAACGCATAGCACTGAATAGCTTAAGTAACTGAAACTATTATAAACAATCGCAATTTGTTCCTTACCTCATATATCAAGTTTCTGAATTATCTAGGATGCATGAAAGAGTTTATAGACAGTTTTATGACTCTTTGTATTTTGACTTTTTTCTAAGATTCAGTGAGTAAAATAAGTTGTTAAATGACACGGTTACGTAATGAGAATAAATGAACAGTGGAAATGTAAAAAGTTGACACGATCTATATCTACTCAATGTTTGAGCTGGCAGACATCAAGCACAAAAGATCCCACAGATTTTGTTGTCTGGGACAAAGAAATTAAGGAGGCTAACAGTATTTAACATACATCACCAATAGGATGGAATGGAGGGAAATAATAGCAGGCCGTAAGTAAACTGGGCCTACTGCATGTAAAAGTAACCTGTATATGTACGAGGACATTGACTGCATTATGATCACTTATTCAAAGGTTGTCAATTGTATCTTTTAATGGTGTAATTAAATGCATTTTACATTTTTTTCTTATAATATTGTTTTTGTTTCAAAACATAACAATTTGGGGATAAAGAAAGTAAATTCCATGCATACTTTGACCCAAGGACAAATCTGCAATATGTGAGACATTTATTTTTTTACAATAGATCATTGATTTCACAACATTATTGATGCTTGTGTCACTGAAGTAAAGGTTAGAGTGCAAGACTGAGAATTAATAATTTGCCTGACCCATTGATAAGAGGCAAAATAGTCTTTGGAGTCAAAAGTGACGAGCTAAGTGTGACTATTTGAGAGTAGCTGATTTAACATTGAAAAGAGCCATAGATATATACTTGCCAGTGTGCTGTCTGGTGTGCTACTTAAAAGCATAATTGGAAGGTCGAAGTGTGCAAAACTGAGATTGTGTAGGAAAATAATATAAAAACAAAGCATATGAATACTAAAAAATTCTAAATATAAAAAAAGAAATGCAGGGAACTGCATGTCATCCAAGATGGTGGTGGCTAATAACAAGTGAGCAGCTACAAACCATACCCACTGTGAATGCCATTACTTCAAATAAGAAAATGTACACCATAGAGTTAAACTATAGAGTTAAACAGTGCATTTCTTTGTGCCGGTTCCAAGCTCGGATAAATGGGGAGGGTTGTGTCAGGAAGGGCATCCGGCATAAAATTTTGCCAAATCATACATGCAGACAAAAGTACACATATACATACAGGATTGGTCAAAGCCTGGGTTAACAACGACTGCCACCAGTACTCTTGGCCAACAGGGTGCTGGTGGAAATTGGGCTACTGTTGGCCGAAGGAGGAGAATAGGCAGAAGGCATGGCCAAAGGCAGGTAAAGGCTAGAACTGTGATAGTGAGGGTCGGAACTTTGAATGTTGGCAGTATGACTGGTATAGGGAGAGAGCTAGCTGATATGATGGACTGAAGGAAGGTTGGTATATTGTGTGTACAAGAGACCAGATGGAAGGGGAGCAAGGCTAGATGTATCGGAGGCGGGTTCAAATTGTTTTATCATGGTGTGGATGGGAGGAGAAATGGCGTAGGCATTATCCTGAAGGAACAGTATGCTAAGAGTGTTTTGGAGGTGAAAAGAGTGTCGGATAGAGTGATGTTTATGAAGCTAGAAATTGATGGTGTAATGATGAATGTTGTTAGTACATATGCTCCACAAGTTGGGTGTGCGATGGATGAGAAAGAAAAATTTGGAGAGAGTTGGATGAAGTGGTAATGAATGTACCCAAGGGTGAGAGACTGGTGATTGGAGCAGATTTCAATGGGCATGTTGGTGAAGGGAACAGAGGGGATGAGGAAGTGATGGGTAGGTATGGTGTTAAGCAAAGGAATGCAGAAGGTCAGATGGTAGTGGATTTTGTGAAAAGGATGGACATGGCTGTGTTGAATATGTATTTTAACAAGAGGGAGAAGCATAGGGTGACATACAAGAGTGGAGGAATATGCACACAGGTGGATTATATCTTATGTAGAAGGGCCAGCCTGAAGGAGACTGGAGACTGTAAAGTGGTGGCAGGGGAAAGTGTAGTTAGGCAGCATAGGATGGTGGTTTTTAGGATGACATTGGTGATCAAGAAGAGGAGGATGAGTGTGAGGGCAGCACCAAGGATCAAATGGTGGAAATTGAAAAATGGTAATTGTGAGGTGATGTTCAGGGAAGAGTTAAGACAGGCACTGGGTGGCAGTGAAGAGTTACGAATAGCTGGGTAGCTACAGCAGAGCTAGTAAGAGAGATGGCTAGAAAGGTGCTTGGTGTGACATCTGGAAAGAGGAAGGAGGACAAGGAGACCTGGTGGTGGAATGAAGACGTACAGGAGAGTATACAGAGAAAGAGGATAGTGAAGAAGAAGTGGGATTGTCAGAGAGATGAAGAAAGGAGACAAGAGTATAAGGAGATAAGGTGCATGGTGAAGAGGGAGGTGGCGAAGGCTAAGGATAAGGCATATGATGAGTTGTATAAAAGTTTGGACACTAAGGAGGGAGAAAAGGACCTGTACCGATTGGCTAGACAGAGGGACTGAGCTAGTAAAGATGTGCAGCAGGTAAGGGTGATAAAGGATAATGAGGGAAACATACTCACAAGTGAGGAGAGTGTGTTGAGCAGATGGAAGGAGTACTTTGAGGGGCTGATGAATGAAGAGAATGAGAGGGAGAGAAGGTTGGATGATGTGTGGATAGTGAATCATGAAGTGCAGTGGATTAGCAAGAAGGAAGTAAGGATAGCTATGAAGAGGATGAAGAACCGAAAGGCTGTTGGTCCAGATGACATACCTGTGGAAGCATGGAGGTGTTTAGGTGAAATGGCAGTGGAGTTTTTAACTAGATTGTTTAATGAAATCTTGGAAAGTGAGAGGATGCCTGAGGAATGGAGAAAAAGTGTTTTGGTACCGATGTTTAAGAATAAGGGTGATGTGCAGAGCTGTAGTAACTACAGAGGGGTTAAATTGATCAGTCGCCGCATGAAGTTATGGGAAAGAGTAGTGGAAGCTAAGTTAAGAAGGGAGGTGATGATTAGTGATCAGCAGTATGGTTTCATGCCAGGAAAGAGCACTACAGATGCGATGTTTGCTTTGAAAGTGTTGATGGAGAAGTACAGAGAAGGTCAGAAGGAGTTGCATTGTCTCTTTGTGGATTTAGAGAAAGCATATGACAGGGTGCCTAGAGAGGAGTTGTGGTATTGTATGAGGAAGTCGTGAGTGTCAGAGAAGTATGTAAGAGTGGTACAGGATATGTACGAGGGTAGTATGACAGCGGTGAGGTCTGCAGTGGGAGTGACGGATGCGTTTAAGGTGGAGGTGAGATTACATCAAGGATCAGCTCTGAGCCCTTTCTTATTTGTAATGGTGATGGACAGGTTGACAGACGAGATCAGACAGGAATCCCCGTGGACTATGATGTTTGCAGATGACATTGTGATCTGTAGTGAGAGTAGGGAACAGGTGTAGGAGACCCTGGAGAGGTGGAGATATGCTCTAGAGAGAAGAGGAATGAAGGTCAGCAGGACTAAGACAGAATGTATGTGTGTGAATGAGAGGGAGGATAGAGGAATGGTGAGGATGCCGGGAGTAGAGGTGGCGAAGGTGGATGAGTTTAAATACTTGGGATCGACAGTTCAGAGTAATGGTGAGTGTGGAAGAGAGTTGAAGAAAAGAGTACAGGCAGGATGGAGTGGGTGGAGAAGAGAGTCAGGAGTGATTTGTGACAGACGAGTACCAGTAAGAGTGAAAGGGAAGGTCTACAAGAGGGTAGTGAGACCAGCTATGTTATATGGGTTGGAGACAGTGGCACTGACAAAAAGGCAGGAGTCAGAGCTTGAAGTGGCAGAGTTGAAGATGTTAAGATTTGCACTGGGTGTGACGAGGATGGACAGGATTAGGAATAAGTATATTAGAGGGTCAGCCCAGGTTGGAAGGTTTGGAGACAAAGCCAGAGAGGCAAGATTACATTGGTTTGGACATGTGCTGAGGAGGGATGCAGAGTATATAAGGAAAACGATGCTAAGCATGAAGCTGCCAGGTAACAGGAAAAGAGGAAGGCTTAAGATAAGGTTTATGGATGTGGTAAGAGAGGACATGCAGGTGGTTGGTGTGACAGAGCAAGATGCAGAGGACAGGAAGAAATGGAAACAGTTGATCTGCTGTGGCGACCCTTGATGGGAGCAGCCGAAAGAAGAAGAAGAAGACACTATAGAGTTAAACACAAAATCTATAGATTATGTGGAGGCAATAATAATTTTGCCAGAGCACATTTGAATTAAAAAAAAAACAAAAAACAAAATCAAAATATTGTTGAAACAAGCAAATAGTTAAAGCCTGATATTCTTGCTGGCACAACTGAGCTGCATTTGGTGAATACAATGCATACTAAATGCAGTGATAATGTTTTCATTTATTTATTTACTGACATTTTATTTCTGGGGAAATCTGACTGAGTAGGAGTCCATTTTCAGAGGAGGCCTGGGGAGAAAAGTTCCATAGTCTTGAAAAACATTTTAAGAACAATAATTTTGCAGTCTTCAAAAATAATACAAACATATCAACAGTTTAAATAATTCTAGCAAATTAGACATAACATAAAAACATTGGTTAATACTAAATATAAGCTATATGACAACAGTTTAATATTTAGAGAATTTTAGCAAGTTTATAGAGAAATTAAAGGCAAGTTAGTATAATACAAACAAGAATTACAATATGAAGTGAGAGAAAAGCAGGCGTATGATATATTTAGGGAGAAATCCAGAAGAGAAAAATTATAGCAGTAAGTGAAGAAGGGAGAGTAAGGTGGTGTAAGGTATGAAAAGATACTTCCTCACATTTAGGGATATAGTTTATCCTGGTGTTGAGCAAGAACAGAGCCAGGCTTTCAGAATGGTTTTGAAGGATGGGAAGGAGAATATTTACCAGATGGATACAGGTAAGGAGTTCTAGGCCTTAGCAACATGGTACAAGTATAAACAATGCCTAGTAGAGTTAATAAGTTTGTGGACAGACAGGAGTTTTTTCATCATTGGATCATAATGACCAACTGGGAACACAGTTGTATAGAATGGTATTTAGTGCTGAACAGGCAGATAGATGCTGGATAACTTTATAGGTGGTACAAAGCTGTATATATGTTAGTTGATGGGTAGTTCTAACCAATTTAGGCTTTTTAGTGCTATGCAATGATGGATTCTTAAAGGTGTATTTCATGCAAATTTAGCAACTTTGTTATAGCATTGTTCAAGTTTTGATTTTTGTGATGCCTAGAGGTTAGTAAGGATGGGAGCACCATAAAGAAGTGTGGGGAAGAGATAAGTAGCGGCAAGTGTAGTTTTAGTTGCATTGGTGAAAAAGTTTTTGGCTCTGTAAAACACCCTAGTTTTTAATAAGCTTTTCTTATGCACTTTTGTACATATAGGTCAAATTTAAGATTATAATTCACTATCAACCCTAATAATTTGCTATGAAAAGTGACTTCAATGGTAGCATTATCAAGAGGGGACTTTAATGTTTTTGATTTTTTTTTTTGTGTGTGTGTGTTTTTTCATAAGAGAGGGACTTAGGAAAAAGCAGCAGTTGTATTTTTTGTTTGTGTGTTTTTTTTTGTGTGTGTGTTCAGCATGAGTTGTGAGTTACAAAGCCATGTTTCAGTGGCTGTTAAAGCTTCGTGAGTAATTTTTTTTAGGTGTGCCATGTTTTCAGATGTGCAAATGAGTGCTGAGTCATCTGTGTACTGGATCAGGGCACTGTACATAAGTGAACAGAGTAACTGTGGGCATATTATCAAAACTGTAAAAGAGAAAAAAATTGACTTTTTGATAGAGAAAGCTATGATGTAATGGTAATGAAAATGTATTCAAACTGGACACTGGGGCAGCATGCAATGTAATAGCTGAATCTACTTATAAGCTATTGAATTTACACTTTGGGTTATACAAGTTGGTATACATAGTGCTGCCTTATTCTGAACACAAGCTAAAGCCATTGGGAAAAGTTTGATTGAACTGCCTGTACAAAAATAAAGTACACAAGCTGTTGTTTCAGAGTTTGTTCTACAGACACAACTAAAGCAAATATACTGGTAAGAGATACTTGAGTGACTTTGGGCATGATAAAGAAAGTATATGGCATCCAAATGAAAAAAGAAGAAACGTGTGTAGGTATGAGTGATAAAAATGCATCTGTAGTCAAACCATGTAGTTTAATGATACTGGAAGTTTGCATAAGCTGGCTGTAATTGAGTTGTGAAAATATGTATGACAGACTACAGAACATTCATGAAGGCAGTCAGCTCATATTTTAAGTATTGCTAAAGCTAATGCAGTACATGGGCAATTGAAAGCTTTGCAAAGAGTGCAGAACTCAGTGAAAATAGTGAGCATCCCAAACTTCTTAGTCATGCAACCTACTGTAGCAGTGGAATGCAAAAAAAAATATGTTTGTAAGAAATAAAGAAGACTACATCATAGAATGCATAGTCTGTAGCACAGAATGAGAGTAACATTCTGAAAATTCGGTCTGATTTGTTTGAAGACTCAGGTTACTTACAGGCAAAATTCAATTTAAATACATCACCTGAAGCAGTTCCTGTGATTCATGTTGCATACAGGGTATGCACTGTAATTAAGGCAAACACTGAGCAAAAACAAAAGTGTATGGAATAACTAGAAGTAATAGTCAAGCAAACAGAAACAACAGTGTAGATAATGTTGTAGTGCTGGTCAAGCAAGACAAAGTCAGAATTTGTATTACTTTACATGATCTTAAAAATAGTTCACAAGAGACAACTTTCTGCTCTAAACTTTAGAAAAATAGCTTCAGTTCAAGTGGTTGTAACTATACATAATGACAGAATCTTTCCCGTGCATTATGCAAATCAGGGATTTGAAATTGTGCCAGAGTACATTGGATGAAGCCATTTCTGAACTCTGCATATTTAAAATGCATTTAGGTAGGTACAGATTCCTAAGGCTACATTTTGAGATCTTACAAGCACAAGATGTATTTTCATGAGCTGTGGCAAACATGATTAAGGGGGCTAGCTGACATTGCTACCATTACTGATGACTTTCCAGTATTGGCACTACAAAGCTGGAATTTGACAGACATCTGGTCCAGTTGCTGGACATACTGAGGTCAGAGGGTTTGAAGTTCAGCAATCTGACATGCCAAATATATGCTGCTTCTGTGAATAACATGAAATAGCTGTTGGTCTAGAACCAGTTGTTGACAAAGCTTGCACAATTGTGAACATGCAGCAGTCTGCTGGCAAATATTCTCTAAAGCAATAAAAGAAATTTAAATTGTGAAAACATTTAGTAAATATAGCATCAACTCTGAAGTAGTAAGTTTATGCTAGATAGCAAAGGTCAGGAACAATCATATTGCGGGAAGGTAGACCACCTGCTTATGAATCAAGAGCACTGACTGATGTGCAGACTCACTATTAACAAATAGAAAAAAGTGTTTGCAATAGTATTTGATTGTCAGATGTTACATGACCACATACATGGGGAAAGCATTACTGCATTTTGATGATAAATTATATTTAAAAAGTCATTAAGCAAAACACTTGCTAGATTGCAGAGGATGTTAGCATTGTAGAAGTATGACCTTAAAGTACAATATAAACCAGGAAAGCTTAATCAGATCACATATACTGTTATTAGATCATATTTCAGAGAAAGTAAAGTTGTGCTGTACAAAGACTTAGGAGTGTAATGGGTTTTAACAGAACTACCAATGATGGCTAAGAATCTGCAAGATCTGAGACCAAAAGTTGATTTAGAACTGCTACTCCTGTGTGGTATAATCATGACAAGATGACTAAATTGAGTGACATATTCAAATCCTTCACAAAAGTCATACTTTTCTTTCAGGGATGAGCAATCATGTATGCAAGGATTGTTCCAGGGCATAAGAGGTTATCTCTAAACAATCTGACATAACAAAGTCAGAGCACATGACATAATATATATTTGGCTTAATGTGTCTGTGCAAACTGAGCAGATGATTCAAGACAGTAATCTGTCTAGCATGTTTAGGAATCAAAATCAAAAAGAAGAGTTAATTCCCCATTACATTTTATATTGCATTGGTTGAAAGTATGTATTACTACATTCCAGTACATCAGTCTGTTTCTTGTTCTATGTAGATTACTATTCTAAGTATCCTGAAGTAATACAGTTTAAGGCTACTACAGCAAAGTCAGTTCTAACAGTACTGCAATCCAGATTTCCAGATATGGAACACCCAGATAAGAAATGCCTGATAATGGTCTGCAAAGGTATGGGAATTCACTTATATTACTTCAAGATGTCCGCAGTTAAATCATTAAGCAGGCAGAATGGTCCAAGCAGTAAAAGACATTCTGAAAAAAGATATATTCTAATCAAACTAAATGTTGCTTGCCTCCATTAGAATATAGAAATATACATTCCCAGCCTGTAGGACTTTCATCAGCACAATTGCTAATGGGCAAAATGTAAAGGTCGAAGTTGCCCACATCAGGCCGTAGACAACCAGCATTAAAACTGTTGCAGAAGAGGTATCTGAAACAGAAAATATTTTGCAACAAGACAACTTAACACTTTTCTGTTTTGAAGTGAGAGCATTTCAGAATGACCTTAGATCAAAATTTCAGCTGCAAAATGTCAATTCAGAATATTTTATCGGAACTACCTTAACCAAGGGACATTGTTACTGCTAATCTGTGTTGTGATGGTTACAATTATGATATTGTTAATTTGACTGGTGATCATAAATAGTACACCAGCTATGGTATGCTAGCTACAATTTATAACATTGTCAATTTAGTAAATCATGTCCATGTTGTAAGTGGTACATGTCTTCTATAGTTAATGTCATAGTCTCTCTCTCTTCAGATATGTAAATATATCTATATAAATAAAAATGTAAATGTTCGTTTATTCAAAATCTTAAATCTCCGAAAGTTCTTCACCGATTGCTTTGAAATTTTCACACAATGTTGCATTCGAATATGCGCATGTTTTTATATACTTACTATTATATAGATGTCACACGTTGCATTCGAATACACGCGTGTTTTTATATACCTACTATGGATTCTATATATTTGTATACAAATATGCAATTTTATATGTTTTTGTTATAACTTTCTTACTTCTTTTTTAGTGCAATCGATCTGCTTTAGTTCATCCAAATAATGCCTCGCAGAAGATCAAACTTAGGTCGTTGTACTCGCGGAGTGGAAGCAGTGCGATGAGTAATTGCAAATCAAACTGAGGAAGAACAGGCATCAGCGAATGAGCGAAACAGACAAAGAATGGCTCAAATAAGTGCCGGGGAAGCAGCAGAGCGACGTGCAGCCAGACTTGAGGATGCACGGTTGCGAGCACAGCGATCACATTCTGCAGCTTCAGATCTGCTTCGTTTTCCTCGATCGACACCAGCGGACGAAATAAATGCTTGCTTGAAATACTCTACTTTGTGGCGACACGTAAAGATGTTAACATTAGCTCCAAATATGCATGTCCAGCTGCAAAACGATCGATCAGCTGAGATATTCTTACATCAATTGCTGGAAATTGGGAACCGAAAGGTGCCGGTTGATCTGACCTCAGGACGAATTTCATTGCCTCATAACTTCTGCAATTTAGTGATGTCAAAAGAAGAATTGGTTGAAAAAGTATTTCCCAATATTCAAGCCAATTATAAGAATCCCGATTGGCTGACTGAACGAGCTATTCTTGCTGCCAAGAAAAAAGATGTCTTCAAACTTAACAATATTATTCAGTCTAACATTCAAAGTGAGGCAGTCACATACAAGTCCGTCGACACTGTTGTGGAAGCAGATGAAGCGGTTAATTATCCAACAGAATTTTTGAATTCACTCAATCTGCCAGGGATGCCACCGCACGTACTGCAATTAAAAATCGGCGTGCCAATTATCATGTTGCGAAATATCAAAAAGCCAAAGCTTTGTAACGGCACGTGGCTTGCAGTAAAAAAATTAATGAGCAACGTCATAGAAGCAACAATCTTGACAGGACCTTTCAAAGGTGAAGATGTCCTTATACCTCGCATTCCTATGATTCCAATGGATATGCCATTTCAGTTTAAGAGATTGCAATTCCCAATTTGATTGGAGTTTGCAATCACCATCAACAAAGCTCAGGGCCAATCTTTAGAATTGTGCGGTTTAGATCTACACATGGATTGCTTCTCACATGGACAATTATATGTTGCGTGTTCTAGAGTCGGCAAACCAGACAATCTCTATATCTGCACAGACAATGGAACAACAAAAAATATTGTATACCCACAAGCATTGTGAAATTAAACATATTAGAAACGTGCGCTTCCTCTTTTCTTTCTTTTCCATTTAACCAGACTGAGCCACAGCAACGAGTGGCCGGGTACAGCTAGTATATATATATATATATATATATATATATATATATATATATATATATATATATATGTGTGTGTGTGTGTATGAGAGAGTGTATGTGTGTGCGTGTGTGTGTGTGACATAAACTTTAGAAAACAACTTTGTTTATTATACAAAAAAGAACATAAAGAATGTCTTTTCCTCATACAAAAGTCTTAAGGATAACAACAGGTTCACAGCCACTGTCTTCAAAACACTTAACTGCTGGTTCTCTCTGTCTCTCAATCTCTATCTCTCTCTCTTTCACTCTCAGTAATTCAGGACTCTTTTAACAGGACCAAACGCTATCTTCCTGCTTGTGTCTTCTTCCAGTTCACTCTGCTGTCTCACTTCCAGGGCCACTGCTCCACATCAACCCCCACTTCACAAAGGGTAAAATATCTCTGTTGGGACTTTCCTCAGCCCTCCTTTTACACATCTTTAAGTGCTTCATTAAGTAAATCTTCTCTGGATAATACAACACATTCTGTCTCTGTTACTGAAGAAACATGCTCAGCCAACATAGTAAAGCATTCCAAGTTAAAGCAGCAATGTTAATTTACCCCACAATTGCTATACAAGTTCTCTATATGCTATTTACATCAGTATTTACCCACTTTTGGGCCATTTTTATGTCATTTGGTGAGCTCCGCCATGCTATGCTGCAATATATGCATACTTGTATAAATGTATTTAATCTTTGAATAAGGTTCTCATTCTTTAGTAAAAGTGAAAGTGGACTGCCACTGGGGAATGTGACCAGGTCTAGGTTTTTCCTCAGGGTCTTTACTTTGAAGTACATGTTTGAAGTGAAAGCATGTCTTGGTATCTCTCATGTGTTTTACTTCCATGTGTTATCCTAAACTTTTATTTAACCTTTAATGAATTTTTCTGCAGGTCTGACACATACATATTCTCTTGTACCAACATAGTAGCAGAGGGAACATGTCATCAATATGACATTTAGATTGGCAATTTTTAAAGTCAACTCTGAAACTGTGAACACTTGTTTACCCACATTTTGAAAAATATAACTAGAAAGTAGCAAATAAAGCATGTATAACATTATTGTTTTTCATTGCCAAATAATCAACTACACAAAAATACTTATAATCTTGCCTGTGTAAATGGAGTAGAAGAATAGAGTTCTTACTGTGACACAGGTAAACAGAGTTTGATTAGTGACCCTGGCATTGGAGGTTCCAGGCAGGGAGAGAGGGGTGAAGGTGGAATGGCCCACTCACCTTTCCTGGGAGAAGGGAGAGTTACATGAACTCAGAGAGCATACAGGAAAGTGTGAATTCCCTGGACATCAGGGAAGCTACTTCATGTGCTTCAGAGTTGGAGGCGGCTCTGCTTGCTGGCAATGTCCCTTGCTAAAGTGAGAAATGATCAGTGTGGACAGCCCATTTCACAGTCCCCTTCTCCTGCTTAGCTGAGTGTGTGCATAGAAATAAGAGCCTAAAAATGAAAAATTTTAAACAGCATCTAATAGCTATCTAAGTTATGTCCCCTCTTGGGTGACCCTATCCCCAGTGGTGGGGAATGAATTGGTCAGTTGGAGAGAGCTTATGATCAACAAATGATGGGGAATGAAAGAGCAAAAAATAGACATAATCTTGCAGGGGTGACTACTGATCCACCAGTTTTGAGGACTGTGTTCCTCAAAGCTCAACTAACTATCTAATGTGTTGATGATTATGCTGTTATATTGTCAGTTCAGAATTCTGCTCTGCTTCAACAACTCACTTAGGAACGTACCTCTCAATTTCTTAGCACAAGAAATCTGGACAAAGCCTAAAATGATAGTGGGACAAAGGTTCAAAAATAGGGACAAATTTTAAATATTGCTCTTTGAAACACAGAAAGTTGTTAGAGTAACAGGCCTTATTTTAGCATGCATTTTCTGGATGACATAAAGTCAGAAACTCAAACATATGTTATTATTTAATGACTTCAATCCTCAGAGATCTGCCAGAAAACCAGAAACTTTATGAAGAACAGACCAAAAATATAAGGTGAAAATCTGGACAGTTTTCTTTCTTTATTTTATTTACATTTGTTTACCGGGAGTGTCCAACTGAGCCAAGCTGGCCAGTTTTCAGCGGAGACCTGGGGAGAAAAGCTCCAAATTACATAGTAAAACAGTAAATATAATACAAAGTAATACAACTGAAATGGGTGAAAAAGACAAGAATAGTCCAATGGATTTTGAGTATTGTGTGTTGAATACATGACATAAGAACAAGATGCTAATATATTTCTAATTAGGGGGTGGTAGCCTCACTAAATAAACAATTACAATGGAGATACAATATAATAAGGTAGTATTAGGAGTGAGAAAAAGGATATAAATAGTTAATGAGGGGAATTATTATAGGATAAAAGGTGCTGAAAGTAATGTAGATTTACCTAGTGGTCAGTTTGGTGTTGAGCAGAAGCAGTTGATAGTTATGCTCAGGATTCTTTCACCTCCATCAAAATGGTTGTCCAAATCTGACATCATCTGAAACATAAGAAGACAAAAGCTACTCCTTTTCACCCCATGTCCAATACTAACTAAAAAACAAACTTCAAAATCAGCTCCTCTGGCAATACAATCATTTAAGTAGTCTCCAGCACTGAACTACTAGGTGTCACTATTGACGATAACTTGAAAATTGACTTACATGTTCAAGAAGCTATAAAAAAACAAATTCCAAAAAGATGAGTCTCTTATACAGAGTTAAATGCTATTTTAGTGAAAGTAGCAGGACAATCCTCATCTCCTCCTTTCTTCTTCCCACAATCCTATATGCCTCATCAATTTTTACCAACTTGTGAGTAGTGCTGCAATAAAATAGCCACATTTGCATCCGATAAGGCTTACTCTTCTCATCATTGCATTAGTCTTAAGCACCTGAACAGGCTAGAGCTACCCCACTATCTTACTGTCTTTCACTTACAAGAAGCACACAGTGTAGTGCATCACCACAAAAAGTGCACTGCCTAGGCTCTTTGCTACAAAGGTACACCCCCAATGGGCAGTTCCACTGTAGTGATAAACATCTTCTCATGGTTCAAAAATCCAGCAACATAGCTGGCAGTGCTCTGTATTCCACTCATGTCTCCATGGCTTGGAACTCCATCACTCTCCCTATTAGAGTCACTGTAAACTCACACATCTTCAAAACTAAAGTAAAGCAAGTCCTCCTTAACTCTTACACTCCAGCATAAGATTAAAAAATATCTAGTTAGCATTTTCCCTATCTGGAGCCATGTGTTGCCGTACCACACACTATATTTTTAAACCATCTTATTCCTGTCTGTGCAAATCTAAAACTGCAGCCCTGGACTTTCATTTCCATGTCTATCTCACTTCTCTTCTGCATACTCTTTAAACCTACAAATTAGCCCTACCACCATAACAAGTGCTGTACTTAAAATTCTGTTGAACCATCTCAATTCTGAAACTGTAGCATTATTTAAAAATGTCTACAATGTATAATTCCTAATATGTATTAAGTATATTTTAGAATCTTTTTATATTACGTCTTACTATTATGTAAAAATGTATATTATACCATGATCCCCCCAAAACGTGCACGCTGATTGGCCAGCGTGCCCGTTGTAAATCGAGTTATACTAATGGAAAAAGGTCCGGTCGCCCGGACTTTTTTCCATTAGTATAACTCGCTTTTTAAACACTGTCTCGCTATGTTAAATGGGTTTAACATAGCGAGACAGCTTTAAAATAAGCAATGGAGATCTCCGTTGCTTATTTTAAAACTGCCTCGCTATGTTAAACCCATTTAACATAGCGAAGTGTTTAAAAGCAACGGAGAAAGCAAGATCTCCGTTGCTTTTTAGTGTTTCGCTATGTTAAATGAGTTTAACATAGCGAGACAGTTAAAATAAGCAACGGAGATGTCCGTTGCTTATTTTAAAACTGTCTCGCTATGTTAAACTCATTTAACATAGCGAACTAAAAGCAATGGAGATCTTGCTTTCTCCGTTGCTTTTGCCCACCTCTGATGTACTGCGCAGGCGCGCAGTACATCAGAACTGCCGCGGATGCCAGACATCTGCGGAAGGGCAGTAAACAGGCATTATACTATGCCATTATTTAAGAAAAGTAATAGTTTCTTTTCTTAAATAATGTCATGGTATAATAGCAATAACCCACTTCTGGGTGTGGGTAATGCTAAATTTATCCACGGTTGGCTTTGTTTGGACGCCAACCGTGGGTAAATTTAGCATTACCCACACCCAGGCGTGGGTTATTGCTATAATGTCTTATGTTATATTGGCGTGTATATATAATCTCTTATATTTCCATTGAACTTGAAAATGTGATAGTAGAATGTATTGTCTGTTAGCTTTGTGCATGGTGCTTTTCTCCCTGGGCCTCCACTAAAAAGGGGCCTTGGCCCAGTTTGGCTTTCGCAGAAAAAAAAAACAAATAAATAAATTAATCAATTAGCTGATCTGAGGCTGCCACACCTCAAGGCATAGTAAATTCTTTTCTTTCCAGTGGAATCAAGTATGTCTTTTACTACAAGGTACTGCAACCTCAGAGTTAATAAATTTAGTTAGTTTGAGTGGAAGTGCATGCATCACCTCATATGGGAGTATGGATTGTAGCCTTCCAACAAAAAAATGCATTTTCCTTCTCTTTCTAATTTTAACTTAATTAGAATTACTTTACCATAGATTCATACATTCTTAGTCTGTTACTAGGCTAAAGACCTGGGGCGGGGGCCTTTCTAAGCCTAGCCAAATTTGCCAGAAACAATAATGATGTCCTGTAAACCAATATATAGTTTTTTTAATTATGTGCTTTGCGTCCAATTAGTTTACATGCTTAGACAGAAATTGACACTGTTTACATCTCAATACATATGTTATATTCTTGATGTGCCTTAGTAAAATTAAAAAAAAAATATATATATATATATATATATATATATATATATATATATATATATTTTTTTTTTTTGTTTGTTTTGTTTTAAAAGAATTAACTATTTCTGATATTGGTAGTTTCACATCTTTCACCTGTATGAATATGACTAGCAGGTACCCTGACTCATAAAACATTCCCAGACCACTCTAGAAAACTCCTCTTTTTACAATGCATAGTGCCTGAGGACTAAGGATCCAGCCCTACATCTATTCAGCCTTGCAGAAGTCAAGATTTCTGAGCAATGTCTCCAAGCTATCTGATTATTTGTGTAAGTTGTAGTGGATGTTTTTCTTTATTTTTTTAACTTGAGTATGTGTTTTAGATCTGCTTTTAAAGTCATTATGTTCCTTTTCCTTTTTGGAACATTTTTCCCATTAGAAGAGATGCCGCCCTCCCTCTTCTTTTGCTACCATTTTGAAGTGTGTTTTTCTTTTGCTTTTGTCATTTAGATTTTTTTACCCTAACCTATTTTTTTCCACAGATTTTTGTTTGTAATTAAAGTTATTTTGGAAAGAAAGGGTTACACAGCAGTCATTTAGGATTTCTTTTTTTTCAGTTTAAAGTTTTCTTCCTATTGTATGTACTATAAATGTGTATATGCTGCTTTTAGAAATGTTTGCTGTTCTTTCTACTAATGCACTGGAGTCTAGATCCTTTCTTTCCATTAATAATGCCTTTTTTTCCTCTGTAGTGCTATTTTTTCTGGCAGTTATTACAGCAGTGATATTTTTCAGTCAGTGTACCTTATTCTCCCGCTACATTTTTATTTTTGAACAGAAAGCTTATTAAGCAGTTTAATTGGTAATCTGATGTTTTTATTACTCTCTGTTCTACAAGTTAGAGTTGACGTAATGCTGCAGTTTGTCATTCAGACTGTTCTCTTCAGTGTCTGTGCTGATTTTTTATGCCTTCTTTGTCATGCATTCTATATCCATACAATATCTGTTTTAATTATGTTTTGAGTTATATATGTTCATTTATTTGTCTCTGCAGAAATAACTGTTGCTCCCTTGTGATACTTCGGCCTAATACTAGTTTTGTTTGTAGTTTTATTATGACCCATCTTTTTCTGATGCAACATTCCTTTTCCAGACTAAAGCTGTCCTAGTTAATATTTCTTTAATAACTCAGCTGTGCTTAATAATCTGGTATGTGTCTGGGACCTGGCATTTTGTTCTATGCCATTTTATTATTGCTTGGATTGCTGTATTTTTTTCTTGTCTTTGGCACTTACCTCAGTGTCTGTCTCTATCTCTCTCTCTCTCTCGCACCAAACTTGTTCTGGCTCAGTGTCAGAGGTAATTTTTTGTGGCTTCTGTTCTTTGGTATGTGTTTCAGGCTTTAGTTTTCTTTTCATCCGTCAAATGTTAAGGGTCAAGGCCAGTCTGTATTGCTCTTTTTTTCACTCTAGATCCACTCACTAGTAATTTTCCAGCTCCTGTGGCAGTTGAATACTTTATACCTGGCATTGGTTCTTTCTTTTAATATCTTCCTCAGGGCTGATGTCTTTCCATATTATGATCATAATCATCAGAAGTTATCCTTTCTTAGCTCCTTGTATCGATGGGTTATCTTCCTGGAAATCCCTTCCCCTTAGAAGTCAGTGGGTCCCTTCAAGGTTGACCTTGCTTTGACTGGGTAAACTTATATATTCTTAACTTGCATCTCAGCTCCATTCAATCCCTGATACATCCTTGATATCTACAGGCCCCTCTATGGTCAATGTTGAAGACTGACCTCAATGCTTTAATATTCAACCTCATCTCTCCAGAAATCCAAGATCTCTTAAGGTCAATAGATTTATTCAGTATTGAATCCTTTATGGGCTCAACCTTGACACTGTCAACCTCTATTTTTCCTCACCCTGGAAATCTCCTTCAGACTGACCATTCCTTTGAGGTCAGTCTTTGCTTCACTGGGATTGACCTTGATCTGCACAGATGTCAATCTTTACATTTTCACCCCTGATATCTTCAGATTTCCATAGAGGTGGATGTTTACAGCTTCATGGTCAATACTGATGCTATCTATATATTTTAGGATTACTTGTGACCTCCACTCTCCTGTTGATCTTGATGTTTTTCAAGGCTAACCATGCTTTTCCCTTCCTATCATGCCCTGATGTTTCCTCTGGGCATTCCGTTTCAGTTACTGGAAAAGGATTCCTCCTCTTACCTAGATTAGGTACAACTGGGCCTCCTAGCACATATGCTTTTGATTCCCTGTCCTCCTTCTGTATTTTCAGTTATTTGTGGACTTTTGAGTCAACAGCTTTTGAATACCAACTTCCAAGATGGCTGCACATTGAGTAACAGCTTAATTGTAGCTCTTCCAGTGTGGAAACAGAAACTCAGCAAAGAAGGCCAGTAGACTTTTATGCTTCTGGGTAAATTTCAGTAACTGGCTAGTAAGTGCATTGCCTACATGCCAGGAAAAACAAAATACAGAGGACCTGAAGGAAAATCAGCTACAAAAGGCGAGGAAAAAATACTGACTATGAAAACTACTGCATCTTTTCAGCAAAAGCAATGTAAGCTCCTTACATGACTTGCAGTAACCTAGAGGAAAGTATAAGGCAACTGCACACAGATCTGATTAAAATAAATGAAACACTGATGGAGTATATCAACTCAAACAATAAAAGCCTGGAAAAATAAAAGAAGTTTTAAACAGATATCCAGATGAGGTGATAAAACTGCAAAAATCAGAGGTCAAAATGAAGAAAAGGCTGTCTGAATATGAGACTGCTCAAGAAGAGATGTTACAAAAAATAATGAATTAGAAGACAGAGCACATAGGGAAAACCTTAGATTTTCAGCTGCACCTGAGAAGCTGGAAGGAACAGACTGTATTAATTTTATGAAAGCACAAAAGCAATTGCACTGGTATTCCACAGCAGGAGCTGTTAATTGAAAGGGTGCATTGTGTGTATGCTCCAAACATGGCTATGAGAAAGCAACCTAGACCTTTAAGGGTAAAGATACAATCCTACCAGCAGAAAGAGCTGATTCTGACAAAACTGTGTCAGAAAGACAAAGTACTAGAAGTGAGAGACAGCAGAGTGTTTGTAGAGAATGATTACTCATTGTACACCAGGCAGAAGAGGAGTACAGTTATTCCAGTATTCAAAGAATGTCAAGAAAAACTGCTGTACCCAGCTATCTTCAAAATATTATTTACTGGATGGACAAAATCATTTTTTGATGAAGTACATGCTAAGGAGGAAATACAAAAGTTTGTCCAACAAAAAGTGAGCTGTGAAACAGGAGATTCTGCTTCTTGTTCTTCTGGTAATAAATATCACAGAGGGACTGTACCAGTGAAACTTTTTCCAATGTTTCAAAGGAAAATGCTGGAGAGAAGGAAGGGAACATGAGAACTACTAAAAGAATCAAGAGCATATTGGAAATGAAGCAGAGACAGGATTTGGGAGATGGAGATGAACAGGAATAAAACCAGTAACTATTTGGAAACTGACAAATGTGGGGTTACAAAGCAATAATTATACTTGTGAAATATGAAAGAACAAGAAAATCTGGAAATATTGAACTTTTTTGCATTTTGTTGGACTTGTGTATATACCCTACTTCATGTCATTAATGTTCGGAAAAAAATGCTTAGAGGAGGGGAAGAGGTAAGAGAAAGTTAACTGTAAGTAAAATATTTTTTCTTACTAGCACTATTTTTATAGTGTATGACTTTCTTTGCATGCTATAATGCAAAGTTTTCTCAGTTGTTTTTAGGTGTAATGTAGATGCTATTGTAAAGAGGTACTCTGTTTTTTTTTCATTTCTCTTTCTTCTTTCTTCCTCATTGTTCAGTTTTAAGAAATGTAGGCACTGCAATGTAAAAAAAAATCTGGTTAAAAGAACATGATAAAAGAAAAATTAACGTGCTATTTCTCATTCTTGCATGGGGGAATGACTAGATTAAGGCCTTTAGCTTGATTTAGTAACACTTTTTAAGAGAAAGTAAGTAAATGAAAAAGAATATTGCATATAACAAGGTTTATTTCTAGCAAAAAAAGTATGCTTAGTAGCAATTCTGTATCTCATCCTCATGTCTTCATGGAGACAATCTAGTAAAGAGAAACCGATAAAGAGAAAATGGCTACAATCTGATAAAGGGAAATTGGATAGAAAAAAGACAGCTTAGCTAGGAGATAATGTTCTCTGAAAGTGATCAGGCATTTTCCCAGCTGAGAGAGGTATAAAGAAAAGATAAAAACAGACAACACTTAGTAGAAGCACAGGCTGCACCATGCATCCTAGCATGGATAACCTTTCTTTAAGTTAACTCAAGTCTGTGAGTGTGGTTGACAGTTTGGGACATTTGTTCTTATTAGGAGGGTAAAATGTCAATATTCAAATATGTCCATAGTTTTGTGAGTTAGTATTAAGTTAATAAGTTTTAGGGCTGTTGGGACTGGGTTTTTTTGTCTGTCTGAGGGCTTTCAATAAAACAAAAACTTTTGGAAGATGTGACATAGGCTCAAATGGATATGACAAGAAACAACTGTATAAAAGTTCAATCTGACAAACAGTGGATGCATGTAACACAACAGCTGGAACTAGACGTATAACAAAAAACCTGTTATACATAAAAAATGGGAGTAATACATTTTTAATACAATGATGCTTTCTGTAATTTATTTAAATGTCAATGGTCTCACAAATAAATACAAAAAAGAAAGAGCCATATTAAAATGTAGAGTGCCAATAGCTATGCTACAGGAGATACACTTGGAAAGAACTGAACATGTGAATTTGATAAAGAAAGCTTCTCAGGATATGTATTCAGCAGAATACCTGGGGCAAAGGAAAAGAGGAGTACATATATTAATTGCAAGAGGAGCTCTAAAAGTGATAGAAGAGGATAATAAAGATAACGGTAGATTTGCAGTACTAAGGGGCTACTGGCAAAGGGAGAAGGAGTACGTTGGCATGTATTTATATTCCACCTAAAACTGCTATAATGGAGCTTAAGAAAATTCTGGGAGAAATAATCATCTTTCAGCAAGGACTATTACTTATAGTTGGGGACTGGAATTTGATTTGCAGCAGTAAAGATGTGTCTGGGGGGCCCCAGCAGGGAAAGTATAACAAAGGAGAGTAGACTTTTGAAGAAATTTATGAAAATGTTTGGCATGGAAGATGTGAATTCAGTACTAGGAGTTCGGATTGAATTTACATATTATTCCACAACATACAAATACTGGGCTAGGCTAGACAGAATTTACATTTCAGAGGAACATGTACATTTAATTGAAGGTCTTGATACTTACCCAATAACTGTTTCAGATCAGGCGCCAATAATAATTTAAAATGAAAATAAAGGGTGATGAAATAAAAATGAGACACTGGCACGTTCCCACCTATCTGCTGAAAAGAGAGGAATTTAAGGAATGGGTAGTGGAACTTATTCAGGACCTATCAGAGAAGACAGAATTTTTTTCTGAAAATATATCTATGGAGTGGGGTAAAATTAAAGTGGAGTTTAAAAATAGGGTAGAAATAAAAGAAAGGAAGATATGGTTAAGAACTAACAATAATTATTTAGAGGGACTGACAAATGTTAAAGTATTACAGAATAGAGGGAATCTCACAGAGCAGGAAGATGAGAAACTGCAGAATGCAACACAGAAAATAAGGGATTACCTCGATAATATGCATGAGTTTAGAAAGATTGTTGTTAAGCAACTGTTTTTTTTTTAAATAACTCTAGAGCACCAAAATGCCAAGCTTAGGAAGCTATAACAAGGAAAGTAACAAGAGATCTTGTAGAGGCATTACAAATATTTCAGAAATTCTATGAAAGTCTGTATAAAGCATAGAAATATGGAAATCAAGAAAAGATATAAATGGAGATGTTTAGGGAATAACTAAATATGCCAAGGTTAGAGATACATGAGGCTGAATTGCCAACAGGACAGGAGGAGATGAGAGAAAAATGGTGGTGTATAACCAATCTACAAGAAAGTCCCTAGAAACAGATGGTATTCCTGTGGAAGTTTGGAAGCTAGGAGGGAAAAAAATTATAAAGATCTGGAAGGTTTTGGTTAACAGTATTTTAAGAGGTGGAGAAGTACCAACATCCTGGAAAAATGGAGTAGCAGCTATAATACCTAAAGAGAATAAAGATTAATTGGATCCAGCATCACACAGACCCATTTCAACACTAAACCATGATAATAAAGTGTTTATATCTATAATGGCTAAAAGGATGTCAAATGTGATGCAAAAATTGACAGTTATGGATCAATGTTGTTTTGTGGAGGGGAGGCAAACATTTGACAACATTAACAGAACACTGATAATCTAGAGGGAAGCAGAATGTAAGAAAATACCACTGTTGTTGGGTCTTGATGCAAAGAAAACATTTGACAGAGTAAACTGGGACTTTATGAGCAGGGCAATGGAAGCATTTGCTTTCCCCTGATTAAATTATAAGGTTGATTAGGAGGATATATGAGAGATCTGAGGTGAAAATTAAAGTGGATAGGGTCCTCTCTGATCATTTCTGCTTGAGCACAGGAACCAGGAAGGGGTATCCTCTTCCCCGTTTGTTATTTGCATTATATTTAGAACCATTGGCAAATAAAATAAGGGTCTCAGAAATTGAAGGATATAATTGGCATTATAATCAAGAAAGCTGGCTCTATTTGCAGATGATATTATTTTATACCTGACAAAACCAGAAAAGGAGAATACAGTGTTGTGGGATATTTTGAGATAGTTTCAGATCTGTGGTTTTAAACACTATATACATATTTGTTTACATTTTTCACACTGTCAAGATGTTCTAAATGGTTATAACATACATTTTAATTGCAGCAACTGTTTGCAAACATTTTAAATTATTTTAGACATGTGATCGTGTATGCACCAAGGGATTGGTTGGACTATGTTTTTTAAAAGTAGTTTATGCATTGTTGTTAGAATGGTCTGAAGAAACAGAGGTTACTTACTCCGTGAAAGGCTCACCTATTTCTAGTTAATAAAAGAGTTTTTTGTCTATACCAAAAATCATTTTAGTAGCTGTGTTTGAAAGGGTTTGTTCTCTCATACAAGTTTCAGATATTTTCATGATTCAAAATTAATGAAATAAAACAAAGCCAATAGCAATAAATTATATACCCACACACAAATTGGTTCAGCAATATCTATATTTATGGGGACATGGTAAAATTAAGTATTTAGGAGAATGGATTAAAATTATTCCTGTGTGGCAGGTAAGGATATGTGAGAAGAGACTAAACAAAAGATAATACAAAAACTGAGAAATTGGAAGCTCTGTTATAAGGATGTCGATAGCAGAATACAAACAGTTAAAACATTTTTAGACCCTTTAGTCTTATCACAGGTCAGGCATATTTTTATCAACCAGAAGAAAAGTTGTGGATAGCAATTAATAAAGAGCTGAAGGATATTATCTGGGAGGGGAAAACAGCAGGAGTCAAGTGGGATAAGCTGATACTTCCAATAGAGCAAGGTGGATTGGGGTTACCCGATTGGGAGGGTTATTTCAGAGCTACACAGTTAAGGCTGCTATGCATAACAAAAGCAGAAATTTGTAATTCAAAGTAGAAAGGAATGATGATGAAATGGGGGGGGGTTCAAGATGCAAGGAAAGACTCGGATTTTGGATTCAGATCTTGAAGGAGAATAACAATAATCATACAAAATATTATATTCATAAAGTAGCAGAAAGTATTCTAAGAAATAAGACAACACTGGAATCTAGAAAGGAGATTCTGTCGATAGGGATGACTGCAATTAAGGATTCAGACAATAGACAATAGGGAACTGGAATTTATTAGAGAAAACTGGCAAAGGAACCAAAGTATTGGGAGCAAATAACTAGAGAGGGAAAGGTAGCAGAATGGAAAGACACCAAGAATTTATTTGGACTGCAGCTTTGAGATTGCCTTCCCTATCAACAATTGATATAAGAGTATAAGCAAATAAAAAGAAATAGGAGGGTCCTAAACAAAAGACCAGCGATGGTAGAGATTTTAGTAGAATCTTGAACAGAAGCTGCCATTAAAAAAGGAATAATTAGTAGAGCATATAAAATATTGCATGATAACTATAAGAATCAATCAGAGGAGGTTAGAAAGGATTGGAAAGAGGGAATAGATAAGAATTCACAAAAAACAATGGTGGGATATATGTATATCTCTCAAATATGCAACAAAATCTAGAAGATTTAGGATTTTTGCTTGGAAATGTTTACATAAATTTTTTTTAGCCCAAGTAGACTCCAGAGAATTTGTCCTCAGGTAGACAGCAAATGCTGTAGGTATAATGGGGGAGAAAGAGGTAATTGGGAACATATTGTCTGGGAGTGTAATGAGTTGGCAGACTTTAAAGATTCCCTGCAGACTTCTCTGTAGGGGATACTAGGTGAGCAAACTGATGTAACTAGGGAAATGATTTTTCTGAGCTATGATACAGAATCAGAATTTCCTAGACCTAGTAAGGCCTTGCTGAGTCTAATTATGGTGGCTGCCAAAAAAATGCAATTGCTAGAAAATGGGAATCAAAGTCTAAACCAACTGTAGTAGAAGTAATGAATATAGTAAGAGAGATATAACAAATGGAATTTGAATCTTAAGAAAGGTTAGAAGCAAATTACATAGGAAAAATGGGAATTGTGGGAACAATACATACAGGGGAGGAATGAGGTGTAAAAGAAGGCAGGGCTTGAATGAGCTATGTAATACTTGACTGACAATGACTGGGTAGATTATAAGTGATGTATAACATTTGCAACTAGGGTTATGTCAATATGGTTTGTGATATAAAACGCTTGCAGCTGGGATTATGTCAATATAGATTGTTTTCATGTATATCAATGTATGATTGCCTATGTCATAAGTGATAATTTAATAAAGTTGTTTCTTGTTTAAAAAAAGAACAGGTAGTGAGATTTGTAGAAAAGAGTAGGATTAAATTACAATTAAAATGGAAATTGTGGGAACAATACATGCAGACAAATGTTTTGGGGGAAGAATGAAGTTTAAGAGAAGGCAGAAATTGAACAGATTAAATAATGTTGCTTTAATTATATAACAACATATGTAATGTATAACATTTGTAAATGTGAACTTATTAATATGGTTTGATTGCTTTTATATAAATGTAAGTTTGCCTGTGTCACAAGTGATAATTGAATAAAAGTGTTTAAAAAAACAGCTGTTGAATACCAGCTGCCCTTTTGAATTGGATGTTTTTGGTTTAACCCTGACTTTCTTTCCTTTGTGTACCACTATAGTGCCCACTTCTTCCTCTGATATTTAGCAATGTATGACAATGATTCAATGACCTTCAGATACCGCTCTGTTGATGACCGTAGATAGGGGAAATGTATTTATTTGTTGCCCACCCTTGTATTACTAGCTCTGATATTCTGACACCTAGATTTTTTCCTTTTACTTTCCAGTCCCTTTAGATTTGTTGATTTACTAAGATCTGGCATCTCTGGAAATGAGGTAGCATACATGTCACCTCTTATGAATGCCATATTCCTTTTCTCCTCTCTGCTCCAGTATAGCAGTGGTACAGGGCATCTCCTTGAGTACATAGTCTACCCTTGTGAATTACTGACAGTAATGTACTTCTGCTTAAAGTCAGGTGGAGATTTCTTCTGAACCTTAATCATGTGGATAACTGCTCTAGCAGGGAAACATTTAGTGGTGGAAAAGGAGGCTGTATCTTCCTCTCTGCAAATGCTCCTAGGCACTACACCAGCAATGTTATAGGTAGACAGAGATCTTGTGTGAGATTTATGAGCTGATCACCTTGCAAGAACCTTGATTTGTGGTCTGATGTTGGGTCTCATGAGATTATAGCCTTGTTACAACCTTGTTTATGGGTCTGATGTATGGTCTTCTGAGCCAATCACATTGCTAGGATCTATTTTTGTTCTCTGATGCAGGATCTTCTGAGTTGATTACCTTGTTCACCGCCTATGGCTACAGTTCTTGTGTCTCTCCTGGAGGTGGGCTCAGAACCAAATCTTTCTTTAGCCCCAGCCTTGAGCTTAGTCAGTCTAATTCTATACAGCTCTGGCATTTGTTTGTGGCCAATACATCACCAAACAGACCAGCATTGCAGGTTCATTTCTCGGTTTTATATTTTATTCTTATTTGGGAGCCATTCTACTCCATTCGTATGTTTCTACATTTTCTATTTTCTCACAATGTTGCTCAGAGCAGACTTGTGTTTAGTTCTCCACTCATATAATAATTCTAGTTTAAAAAAAAAAGAGTAAAAGGTGGAAAATTGTACATATTATGATGAGACACCACACCTTGCCTAATAGTTGTTTCAAATTGTCTTCCTTCCCTTCATGTTTTCTTTCATATCATGGAGCGGTACAGGTTATCCTTCAGATGGGAGACAAGATCTTCTGCCTTTCTGTACTGAAGTCTTGATGTGTCTGACATGATCTTCATCTCTTTTACATTCTTTATCTGAAGACTCACCTCTCCATATCCCTTAATCCTTTTTGAAGGCAAGTATTTGTGTTGGTAGGCAGAACATTTCCATAAAGGTGGTATGCGCAATAACTTCACTAATCCCCATGTCATAACCACTGGGTAAAGTCATACAGCCATTTCCACATTTCTTATTACATCAGTTGCTCAGACATAATGTAGCCTATTACTCTGACTTTCTGGTAAAAACACACACCATCCAAGTCAATGATCTGGCCTCTTTTGTGACATCCCTTTGTTTTGACATTACTTCTAAGGCCTTGTGCATTATGTCCTCTTTGCTCCACTATGTTTTGAATGAGGGTTTTTTCGGGGAGAACTTCTAACCTTTTCTCTGTCTAGTCTATTGAACTATATGTGCACTTGCAACTGCTTGAGACATCTCTAGCAAGCCTACATGAAGAGCTCCCATGTCCTTTATGCCAGCTGTTAGATGTTTCATTTGCATTATAGACCTATCTCAGCCTTTGAATATTTTTGATCTTACAGCCTTCCTGTTCTTTAGCCCAAGAGTACAGAGTTCCTTAGTACCAGTGGTACTTTCTCAGTCACCTCATCTATTTTTCTGCTGTGCTACTTTTCCTTGGAAGGTCTCGAGTCACTGATTTCTGGGGACGCATATTTTTTTTCTCTGTGATCTCATTTTTTTCTGGCTGTTTCAAAGTTGTGCCTTGTTGTTGTGAATATCTTCATCCCATATACACTATCACAGCTTCTTTATGTGGTTTGTTTGACAACTACTATTCAATCCCTTTTCATGCAGTAGCTGGTTAACGTAGATGTCTTTGTACCACATGCACCCTCGTAGTTCCCTGATTGATCCAGTTGACATTTCCTCATCTGAGACCTCAGAACATTTTGCCTTTTGAAAATCTGTTTCCTTTCAATCCATCGTCTAGCTTCTGCTTCCTGGTGTTTTTTTTTTTTTTTTGCTAAACCAACTCCAAGCTGCTTCCAGGCATTATGCCCTTGGTATTCATTTCCTAGCAATGTTTTTCTGTATTACAGTATCCTTGCCTCTAGTCACCTAATACTTTCTCACAACTTCTGTGTTGCTTTTAACAGGCTGAAACCTTGGTATATTTGTTCTCTAAACTCCTTAATAGTAAGTGTTATACAATTTCAGCTTCCCACAGCTATGGAGCTGTTATCAAAGGAAACCATTTGAAATGTTGGGACCCACTAAAGTGAGTCTTGAAACATAGACACAAAATGGCCAAAAAAGTAAACATATTAATTAAGTCCAAAATTACCATTTCTTGGAATATTCCCTTTTCTCTGCAGTATGGCAATCTTGGTGTTAGTATATATACGTTTGGGGGGGCTTGCCCACTGCAAAAAAGAAATTTAAAAGAGAAGACCGATGGAGATTTGCTCTTCTCCTCCTGCTGAATCAGTCTTTTTTTTCATTGTGTGCTTGGCAGTCACTTCTAGATTTAGGACAGAATTTTACATAGCCTGAGCTCATATGCCTTTTATTGCCATGTGTCAATATGTGGGTGTGACTTCATGGATCTTTTGACCATAGCCACTAAGTGGGCATCTTTGGCACCTTTGATTACTCCACTATCAGGTAATATGTTATGAGAGTGCTCTGTCAAGGAGTCTGCCCTTTTCAGGACTCTTTCCTCCGGAGTTCCACCCCTGTGAAGTTAACTTGAGACTTTCTCCTACAAGTGAAGGGTATGAAACTACTAAAATTAGATATGAAAGTTATTTACTGTAATGATAGATCTGCGTTGACAATTTCATATCCTTCACCATCCCCTCCTCCCTTCTCCGCAGCCTTTGGGCCGAGAAGAGGCTATTATATTATTTTTCTTTTTTCTGCTTTCCCCATTCTACTTTTCTGTTGCTCGGTTTTTGTGGGCTTTACAGATCTGCAGATGGTTGTTCATGTGTAGTGCATTTTGAGTAAAGGAAAGGGACTAGACTAGGGTAGTCTAGGAAAGGTTTATGAGCCAAGCTAAGTATCTGCTGGTCTTACAGGTAAAGGATATGAAACTGTCAAAGCAGATCTAGCATTACATTAAGTATATAATTTTCATTTTGTTACTTCTGAAGTTTTCACAAATCAGCATAGCACAGCACTATGTTACAAGTTGCAGTGACTTTATTCATGCTGGTAGAGTAAACATGACAGAGTATACACAACATAACAGCACTGATGTAACCATGTTTACTTACAGAAATCTAAATTTCATCTACTTCTAACCATACCTTTGTTGGTATTACCATTATGACAAGTTTCATAGCTGAGTTTACAAAGGTTGACTATTTGAATGTCATTGTGTGTGTGTGTGTGTGTGTGTGTGTGTGTGTGTGTGTGTGTGTGTGTGTGTGTGTGTGTGTGTGTGTGTGTGTGTGTGTGTGTGTGTGTGTGTGTGTGTGTGTGTGTGTGTGTGTGTGTGTGTGTGTGTGTGTGTGTGTGTGTGTGTGTGTGTGTGTGTGTGTGTGTGTGTGTGTGTGTGTGTGTGTGTGTGTGTCTGTCTGTATGTGTATTTTTTTACCCAATACTTGAGAGAAGTATCCTTGCATTCTTTCATAGTACTCTCTTCTGCAGAACTGAAAACATCTTCACTTGTACCTGTAACAACACATCATTATAAGGTAGTTTCAAATACTCGGCAGCACCATAGTCTGATCTCTGCTGGAACATCCTCAAGCTGTGCTACGCACAGCAGACTATGCAATGCCCAGAGATATCCCATGTATCAGTGCTTATGCATCAGGCACAGAGCACCAGGCTACACCCACTGAAATCAAACAGTGAGGAAAATTGGGTCAGTCCCAGTCCTAAAGTCAGCTTGAAATAGCCTGAGTGATTTCACCCATGACAACGTCTGCCTATGTATTGTTAGGAAAGCTTTCTTCATGTCATAGTATTTGGTCTTCAGCCCTCCACAGTATACAGAAGTAGTCCCTGTCTCCCACACCATTTCCTAACTTCCATCACTGAAATGTGTAATCATTATCCTGGTTGGGTTGTAGCCTTTCTTCCTCTCCTGATAACCTTAAATGTAAATATTGTGCCTGAAAAGGGTCTCTGGACCAGTCCACCTACCTGATTACCAAATAGTAAATAAACAAATAAATAAATAAATGATCTATTTGCCCTGTGGTCTAATGCTTCTTTCACCTTCCAGTGACTTCAGTCATGTGCTTATTTGCCTGGTTGTCTAGAAAATCTCCACCTTAAAAATATATCTTTTCTTGTGGCAGTAGTTTGGAGTCTTACTGATCAAGTACATTTCACCTCATAAGAGAAATTCCTGGTGACCTCTGAATACAGTTGTGAAGATCTCTGGACAAATGGACGTGACGTGTGCTTTGTAATGTTTCAGATATTTCCTCAGCCATGCTACCTGCAGTGAAGATTATTGCTGTCTAATTTGTTGACCCTGTGTAATAATATGTACTCAGCATCTATGTTATGGAGCTTTTAACTAGATCCTGTTGTAGACTTGTGTTGTGCAAGATAACAGATATACATGACAGTTATAATTTCACAAAGCATCCCATGTCATTTCTATTAGATAGCAGAATCATCTTAGTTCACCAGGTTACAGCATCTGGCACAGGTATGCATCAAATGATGTTTTACATATATGATGGGTAAGCTATGAAGATACTGGATATAAAACAGGATATGAAAGTCACCAAATAGAAACAGACCTAAACAGCTATCATGGTTAGTGCAGAAATTGATAAACATCTCTAACTGTGTAATACTGACTTCACCTCCTTTAAAACAGAGGCAATTATCATGTTGAACCATGGAAAAATGTCATAGTATTACACCTTGCTATGATGCAAAACTAAAATGCAGCTTCTCAGCTGTGGCATTCTAATTGCAAAGCACCTAAGCTGATTCAGTGACAGTAAAGTGAAAACACCTGGAAGCTCTGTACTAAAATTATACATGGCACAGTCCTTTAGGTAAAACAAAAAGAATCCAGATCATTCTTCTCATAACCATCAGCTAACCAATCAGAAGAAAAGGCAGCAAGTTTTTCAGGTCTTGTATCATGAGTTCTACAGTTTCATCTGAAACTACATTCAACTTGCAATTAGGGAATGTGAAAGTTGTGTTCTGAGCGGTAGACAGAAATAAACTGTATTGAAGTATTGCAGTCTATTACTGACCAGGAAGCAAGATTCTGTTGATATCTGTAACAGAAGGCGTTAGCCACCCCCCAAGAAAAATGAGTCACTATGTAAGAAAACAGTTCATTACTATATAGGTTAGAAAACTAGCATCATTAAAAACAGAAAAACGAATTTTATAAATGTAAAGTGAGTGGAACTGCTGGTGAAATATTTGCCTGAAGCAACAAGCACAGCTCTCGGCTGTCCTTGGTTTTGCAGGCCCCCCATGATTTTGTCTATCTTTTTTGCCCTGTCCCTTGTAAAATGTCTGCTTTTTTTGGTAAATCACTTGAGGATAATAGTCAGTCTATAAAGCCAATCATCAGTGTTCCATACTTCTTATTGTTAGGAAAATGCATGTTAATGCAAATTCTGCTGTTTTATTAATTTTGCAAGTGAATTACAGTAATACTTCCAAATTCTCCCTGATTTTGGACTTGTGTACCCCATTATTTTTTGTCTTTGTCTTTGTCCCTGATTCTTAAGCAAAGAAGTTACGTACGAGATGTGGCAGCAAGACATTTGGAAATGACATTGTTTTGTTTGAAAATCTACTTTTCAGCAGGGTGTCACAGCACAGAATACTGCTGCACAAAAGTAGTAATGCGGGTCATGCTGTGCCACATATAGGACAGGTGTCAGAATACTGCTGTAATCTCTGTACTTACCACAGCATCTGACTTTTAGCTTAGTACTAGTCAGCAGCTAGCTCTTGCACAATAGTGATGTCACACCAACATCACCACAGCATTAATTTCACAAAGATGCTGACAGAAATAATGGCAAGTTATTACTGTTGTGGAGCAGCAACAGCAGAGTGTTTTAGCAGTGATATAAACAGGACTATCTTTAAGGAATGAGAACTTAGCTGGTCATGTGTAGATCTGACAGTAGAAAAGTGCATGTTTCTTTTGAGCAGATGCACAACCACTACAGATACTCATCAGCATTGTGAAGATGTGCATCTCCATTGATTTTATTGCTCCACAGTACTGATGCTGGCACATACTGTAATAGTGATGTCACAGTGCTGCTGGGCTGTAGTAGTTGTGTCTAAATATTGCAAGATTATAGCTGTCATGGGTCATAATGATGTTGTATGTTCACAGTGAGGTCAAGATACACCTGCATCAGATTGTGTCCCTATACTGCAAAAGGGTTTAGCAATCTGCTTCTGTTCCCAACTTGCCTAGAAAACTCGTGTTGATGGTGGTGGCTGTTCATGGCATTGCCATAGGAGTCAGATGCATCTTGACAGCTTTGGATATATGGATAGATGGATGAACTGCTAAATTCCATAATTTGTCAGCACTCTGCTGCTCTTTCGTGGTACTGAATTATTGTAGTGGTCTGACATGAAAATCGTGTCAGAATGTTGATATCTTGCAATAGTGTTACTAAGTTATTGCTAAACTGTCCCTACTAGTATTATTATAAGACTGTACTTGATGTTAATTCAGAATATTCTCATATCATAGGTATGATGCCCCAATGCTAATTTTGCTGTGACATCTAAAACTCTGCTGCTAAAATGTGGTAAAGATTCCAGTCTTACAACTACATCAGCATAAAAAATGATGCTGTATCACAAAAGTCAAGCCATGATGTTGTAGCATTTCAGGACCACAAAGCAGATTATGAAGCTTGAGGAGGTGTTTAAGATGAGTGTAAGGAAGCACTGTTTCATTAGGAGAGTTACCAAGATCTGCAATTAACAACAAACAGTACTGATCAAATTGAACACAATGGGACCTTGAAACATGCATACAAAACAGATAAGGTAATTTTAATAAACTTTCAATGAGACTGGTGCAAGTGTTACCATACTCTGAAAAGGCATTTATTTACTATAGTACAGTAGTGATGTCAAGTCAGTGTTGTACTGTCCTAAAGATCTCACTGCTTTGCTTCAATAAAGAATAAGTCAGAGGTAGATGTTATCAAAATTAAAGAAAAAAACAAAACAAGGTGTATGACTCAGAGGCTGGGATTCACTGAGATGCTATAATTCACTGCATGCCTGTGTAAGGCCTGCTCAGCTTGGTGGCACTTGCATGGCAGCAGATACACTAATTACATATGAGGTGTTGTAGCTATAATATTTAAACAGCATCTAAACATCCAGATCTTAAAATCATCAGCTCCACAAATAGGCAATGAAGAAATAATATATACCAACCTCAAAATTAACCAAAACAAAACCATCAACATAATTGGATGCTACTTCCCACCTGGCCAAAACATCCCTCGTAGAAAACCTCCTCAGCTGGTCTACCCACCATCTCCCCCAAGAAACTATCATCTTAGGTGATTTCAATATTGACTGGCAATCCTGTTCTGGCAACAATCCAACTCATCATGTACACCTTCATGGCTTCACTCAACTAGTCCAGTCACCAACCAGGATAAATAAAAACTCCACCAAGCACACTAACCTGGATTGGATACTAGTCAGTAAGAGCCCCCAGTCATATATAACAGGCTGCTTATCAGATAGCCTCAGTGATCACTCCCCAACATTCCTACTCAAAAATACCTATACCAAGCTAAACCTGTCATCTACCGTCAAATACATAAAAAACTAAACTTTAACCCAGTCACATTCATCTCATCCCTCAAAGAATGTAACTGGCATCCTCTAAAGTACCTAGATGATGCAGTTGAATTTTTTAATACTACCTTCCTAATACTACCTTCCTGAACATCCTTAATTACCATGCCCCCATAAGATTCTCCAGAACCAAAGCACAACCCTCCCCATGGCTACAGAAAACCACTAAGTCAGAAATGAAAAACAGGGATAAAGCCTGGGAGCACTGGCGCAAAACCAAAACCCCCTCAGCTAGACAGAAATTCCTAGAACTACGCAATAGAGTCAAAAAGCTAATAAAACAGGAAAAATCCCAATACTACCAGTCTGCCCTAGACTCCTCACAACACAGCCCCAAACAATTCTGGTCCTCAATAAACTCCATCCTCCACCCAGGTAAAGTCAGTACCCCTCCTCCTAACATCCCTCACTCCTCAGAAAATATTGCTACCTCATTCAACACACACTTCACCCAAACCATACTATCACTAGCTAAACAACACAACCCCCTCCTCTCCAACCCACACCTTCAACTAGTAATCTCCCCACTGCCTTCTCTTTTCTCCTTTACCTACCTCCAACATAAAAAACTCTTAACTAAACTTAAACCCACCAAATTAGCAGCAGACAGCCTCCCAAGTGAATACCTACAAATCGCAGCTGATGCTCTGGCCTACCCAGTATCCATCTTGATTAACCGATCTCTGTCAGAAAGTTACGTTCCCACACTGTGGAAAGTATCACATATAATTCCCTCCACAAAGGCGGACCCTCCACAGAACTAACCAATTACCCCCATAGCTATTCTCTCTCCACTCTCCAAAATACTAGAGAGATGCATACACTCTCAGGTCTCAGACTACCTCCTTACTAACAACCTCCTTTCCAGTACTCAGCATGGTTTCCGACCAAACCATAGCACCACCACTGCCTTACTCTCCTTTACTAACACTATCCTTCAGCATAAAAACAATGGCTATCTCTCCTCTGCTACTTTCCTAGCCCTATCTAAAGCATTTGACATGATCCCACACAAACAACTTATCTCTGTCCTCAATAACCTATCCTTCTCACAATCGGTCACCAACTGGTTTCAGAGTTACCTGTCTGACCGCCAACAATCCATTGTATGGCAGAATGACATATCTCCCCAACTATCTGTCTCCATAGGGGTTCCCCAAGGATCCATCCTTGGACCCCTGCTCTTCTCTGTTTACACCAATAATCTAGCCTCTGCCACCAAACATGGCACAATCATACAATACGCAGATGACTCGACCATCATCTGCTCAGCCCAGTCCCTACCAAAACTGCAAAAAGTCACACAGGAAGCCTTTTCCTCTGTTGAACCTTGGTTATCCGATGCCCAATTAATACTCAACCCAAACAAAACTAAACTACTCCTCTTCCAACCCACCAAACATACTCAAAACAACTCACACTTTAACATCACGGCAAAAGACAACACCACTATATACCCAACTGAACACACCAAATTGCTAGGAGTGGAAATAGACAATAAACTAAAATTTGACATTCACATATCCATGACTATAAAAAAAGTCCACAAAAGACTAGGAGCGTTATACAGAAATAAGCAATTTCTCACCAAAGCAGCAAAGATTTCAATAGCAAATTCCCACCTTATCTCCACCCTACTTTATGCCTCTCCAATATATACCAACCTAAGGCAATGTGATCTAAACAAGCTAGAGACCTGCTACAACAAAATCGCCAAATTCGCCACAGGGGCATCCTACCGTAGTCACCACTGTCTCTCACTTGCTGAACTGGGCTGGCTTGAACTCCCTCACCTCCTTCAGTGGTATCAACTCTCACTCGCTCACAAACTAGTAAACCATCCACTAAATGTCCCATCCCTCCAGAATCTACTCCAACCCTATCGCACCACCAGACCACTAAGATCCAGCAGCAAAAATCACTTGCAGATCACTAAAGCCAATAACTCTGCTGGTGAAGCACTATTCTCTTGCGCCATAGCCAAATTATGGAACTCACTCCCACCCACAATTACCTCCATACCATCATGCACCCACTTTAAAACTTTACTAAAAGCGCAACTAAAAACATGCTGGCTATGCCCTTGCAACTCCCACTCTAATATCATCCACCCCATCCAACCACTACCTTTCTTTCCACTCCACTAACTGCCTTGATTATAGCAAGCTCAGATGCTCATAAGCCAGTACTTATTATACAGCACGAACTTCTTCTTCTTGTAACATTTGTTAATGTCTGGTATGCACTTCACAGATAAAGATTCTAGTTGTCTACTGATGTACTATGTTCTTCATCTGTAAATATGTTGTAAGTAATTGCTATGTAAATTGTTATTCACTATGTAATCCAATGTATATACTGTCTGTTTATTTTAACTGTGGAGCTTTTCTCCACGGGCCTCCGCTGAAAATGGACCTACGTCCAGTCGGACACTCCCAGTCAACAAATTTAAATAAATAAATAAATAATAAATAAATAAACTGAGAGGCAGTGCCTCTGTGCAGGTAACAGCACTCCAGTGTATACATCTGAGCAGCAAACATACAAACAGACCCGTCTGTACTATGTGTCATCTACACAGAAGTGGAAAGTGCACAATCCATAGAGTGGATGTTCAACACCTTTTGTAAACCTCACGAGAGCTGAAACTGTTACCTCACTAAACACTGCATCTTGGGAAGAAAATCGTATTTACAGAGAGAGTGAGAGAGAGAGAGAGAGAGAGAGAGAGAGAGAAGGGGGGGGGGGCTATGATGTGTATGCTATTGTGTTCATTAGCAGGAATGTGAAAAGCAGTGGTTAAGGATATATCGCTATACAGGAAGTGCTATGATATCCACATACATGGACACCAACCAGATGCATAATAGTGAAGGAAAAAGGTACATATGAAAGTAGGAAAAAGAGGGGCTGTAGCAAGTAGAAAGAAAGTCAAAAGAGGGTGGGAGGATGGCATAATGGTTAAGGTGTTTACCTTGCAGACACAAGGTGCAGAGTCTGATTCTCACATAGGGTAATTTGCTAGGCTTAAAATGGCCCACAAGGGCAGTTAGCCTAGTACTAATCTATGAACCTAAGACAAACATATAGAAGTGTGCAGGGTGGGGAGAGGGAAGGACATCCATTTTTGTGTGGATGGGGTCCCCACCCCATTTCTGTATATAGAGACAGAAGTAAAGAGGAGCATGTAAAAAGAAAACAAAGGAAGAGGGCTTTATTAGTGTGCAGGGGCAGGCAGACAGACACATGGTATAACTCAGACAAACAGGAGCAGATGTGTACATGCTAGATTGAGGAGACATGAAAGGGGACAAAGACACTAACAGGGTAGAAAAACATGGATGGGAAGGTTCAAAAATGCAAAAGGCATGGAGTTTGATTCAATAGGAATGGTGAACACTAGGCAGAGGGATACGGTGAGGTATGATCAACATCCTGAAGTCTGCCACTCCTTCCCACAGTGACACTACCGTGATCTGCCACCATTTGATGATAGTTCAGGGAGACTGGTAATATGGGCCACAGCCTCCTCTAGCAGCCTTATGGTCAGGGCTAGCCATGTGAGTGAATATGCAATTTACTGCAGGAGACTCCCTATTCTGGCCATGTGCCTGCTGACTGTTCTCTCAACTTCAGCCCCCATGAATTGCTCAACCAATGGTTGAGTCATCTCAAGCAATGAGGACAGGCTACATGCAAATGAGAGGACAAGACCAACAATCAGCAAGACACTCTTAGCCTCATCTCCCTCCCCAGCTGTAGCCTTAGCTGGGGCTTACTGTGGCTCAAGTTCCTGCTGAGAACATTTATTGTCTAGACCAGCATGGAAGAGACTCAAGTGGAAGTTTGCATAAGTGAAAATATCCTACTGATGGACTGGAGGTACTTGACAGGGATCAGCATTTGTCAGCAGAGCAAACCCTACCTGGCTGCTAGACTATCCTGCTTTCAGTAGTAGGCAACACAGTTCATATCTTATTCTGCTCCTGCTGAAAGAGATAAAGTCACATCAGGCAACCATTACAGATATAAGGTAAGATGCTGGACCAATACTTACAACCTACAGTCCCATACATATATCCCATTAGTTCTGTCCTGGGAACCAAGCACCATATGCTTCCTCTGTACAAAATGTTAGCCAACGTCCACAGACATATTTTCCCTTGTACAAATGGTGACAAGCCATTTAGTATATGGGCATCCTGAGATGATTTAACATAAAATTATCTACGTATTCATATACAGATTCCTCCAGGACTGCACAGTAAATGTAATCAAAATAGTACAGTACTTTACGCCACCACCTCCACTTACCACAGAAGCACCACAGTAGCCCACAAACATTTGCTATGCTTTCTGAGACAAAGATCTGCCAGTACCAATCGTAACTGACATCCACCTGCAATACCATTCAATACAATTCAAGGAGCTGATGACTTTGTACTTCCAGAGGTTGTGGTCAGCACTACAGTCAGGTTGTACCAGGCTTTAGTTTTTCAGAATGGACCATCGCAAAGACCTAATAGCTGCTCTCTGAACTCAATGTGAAGGCCGTAAAGCATGATTTTGACATCCTTCACACATCAAGCAAGTGCTCTCCACTAGGTGCTAGCAGTGGTAGCTATTGCCAGCAAATGGCCTCAGAAGATGGTGGCACCTGTACAAGGGGTAAAATGGTAGCCTGTAAATTACACATATGCAATGAGATTTCAGAATTATGAGTATTACAGCTTGTTGCTACTCAGACATGGAGTGTATATACTTATAAAGGACTCCTGCATGACTCTGTGGACACAGAACCTCAGACATGAACCTAAGGATGTTGTTATGCTTTGTATCATAGATGCATGGCAGCAAAATATATTGATTCAGAGACATTTGTGATACATGTTCCCATCTGCCTACATGCCACACACAAAGAGATATAAATTGATGGGAATTAGAGAACATGCTGCCATTATATAGTATAGCTCCTGCATACTTTAGAAGCTATTTTGGAGGTCTAGGTGGTAGTCTTAAAATAAATAGCATTTCTGGACTTAAAGGCAGCTCTAAGGAGGTACATAATAATCCAGAAATGTCAAGTAAGCTGTCTTTCTTGATCTTCCTAAGGTTGGTGTGTTCTTGTACAGGAATCCAGTTTGCATAAGGCTAGCAATATGAATGAGGAGGGGAGAGATGACCATCCCTTTTGGAACAAGGTGTGACAGATAGTGGTCTATGATATCAATGCTGTGGGGGAGGGCAGAACTGTAAACTGTAATAATGTTGTGTGTCACTGATGTGATAACTGCATGTCAAGGCAAAGGCACATTCCATAGCAACTGAGAGGCCAACCATGGGGGTCACTAAGGAGCAGCAGGCTAACAGAGCCAGGGGAGTTTTTGGTGTCCATGCAGGGTAGCAATGATATTGGAATCATCCCTAGAGGGGTGAGCACTAACATTAGGCTGTTTCAACTCCCACACATCTTGGTTTGTGATGCACCAGGTTAGTGACATGGCAGACTTGTTTACATCAATAGCACTGCACATAGAAACTGTAAATTGAACACAGAATACACCTCTTATATTTTATCACAGAAAAATTACTTACTCAGCTATATCAGCATACGTAAGTTGGAATTGTTTGGTACTTCATGCATGGACATTCCACAGGGACACAGTTGTACCACTAAGTACTCATGTACACTCTAGTGTTCCTTTTACTGTGTATCTACAAGGCAGACCACTGTTATGCTGACACCTGTAGAGACTAGGTCAAGAAAACAGGCTGCTATTGGCACCTGTACAGGGGCTGACAATGATAAGGCATATACAAATATCTGCATAAATATCAGATGACACAGTAGCACTGTCTGCATCCATCCTGAGTGGACATCCACCCACTGTACAGGGTAAAGTTGTAGCCTTACCCAGAGATCAACTTGAGGCTGTACCATCTGAGTTATCGCCATCTTCAGTGGGTTAAGGATCATCCATGTGTCCCAGCACCAGAGTTGCTTTCCTCACTTTGTGGCTGCAACAGCAGATGAGTGCACTGCACCTGATGTTGGTATACCCAGCGGAACACAGCTTCATATGGGCTTAGTGTCATCACATGTCACAGCTGATCCTAGATATTTGGGGATCACTTAGGATCAATCAGCAGATGTGTAGGAGTATCATCCAGTCAGTCAGCTACCCAGTTACATATGGAAATGATTGCTATGTTGCATGGCACTTGTGAGAAATTTTCCCAGCAGTCTGCTGGAAACACTGTGAGGACATGATGCACAGTAACTCAGAAATTATTTATCTTATGAAATATGTGGTGGTACACACCACTTCCATATCCCCCTCTGTGTGAAGGACTGCTAGTGTAACCATCACTGCCTAGACTAGTAAACTTATCAGAGGGTGCGGCAGGGTACATACTTGAAATTACCATGAAAGGATGCCATTACAGGTTACATGGTCTTTACTTGTGTTAAAAAGTGTACAACACTCTGCCATCGTTCATTGTGGGTAGCAATGACACACAGCCTCATTTGACAGGACACCTCCCCACTGGATTCCATCCAGATCAGTTTCTAGCAGTTACACACTATACTTTCAATGAGAAGCCATAAATCTCCTGCAGCAAGCTAGTATAGTCACACCAGGCACAGTCACATAGTGGCACCTCAGCACTATCACAGGAGAATGCTGTCCCTGACAAAGAGCACAGTTAGTTATTCCAACACCCTGGTCTCCAACTCATGTGACAAGTTCCCCCTGCTTAGTTTGTATGCACATCCATATATCATTGTGTCCCTCAGCATCTGTGCACATGATGATGACTATGACCTACTCCACTCTGCCTCCATTGCAGTTTGGTCCAGCCATGCACTGATCAGCACAGACTGATATTAATAATATGTGCATCATGTTTATTTTGTGTGATATTACTCTGCCATTGTGTGCACATCAGGGCACACAGTTCTTTATTTATTTTACATGACTTCTGTTATCCAAGAAAGGCACTGGGCACAAGTGTCCCTTTTCAGAGGTAAGCCAAGAGCATTGAATAGTTAAGTGACTTGCTCATAGTCACACACTATGCAAATGGAGGTGGAAGGAGTCAAGACCTTGAACCCCCTGACTAAAGAAAGCAGCTCATTAACAGCTCGGAGCCTTAATCCTTTGCACTAACTGCCAGACCTGACTGATGTCACTGCTTCACTTTCAGTACCATGTACTGTGCCCATTGCAGGTATTGGGTAGCTGCTGCATGCTCCTGTTCTGTCTCATTCTTGTCAGTGAATTATATTACTGTGCCTTCCATTCCTGTCATGTTTTGTCCAGTTTGACTGCACCTGTACCATGAGTCTGTCATTCCCATTTCCTCAAAGTCATATTATGTAACATGACACATGCTAGAAACATCCTTTTGTCTGTCACAGGGTCATACTACAATGGCTCCAGACATATTGAGACAGCAAAAAAAGGCTTTGTGCTGGCCACAGACATACTCTGAGATATTACAGGTTTCTTCTAGTGTTATGCTGTATTGGAGTTTGGCATTAGTCTGTGGGTTCCATACAGGCATTATTAGCCATGGCTCTAGCTGGTATCTAGTATCACTTGCAAAAGAGTAACAACATATGTGGTAGGATTCTTACATTTGGACCATAGCTGTTTATATTGATTGTATATGTAGCAGTTTATATTGCTAGATGGCCCTTTGAAATCCCACCTTGATGGCATCAACATATAATTGAGATGAATGCCATATATGTGAAGCATATGAACTGTCTAACGGCTGTGTAGACACATTGGTTATAATCATATGTGCATCACTTACTGCCTGGTAGTTCACTAAATGGTAGCTTTCCCTGTTCACATCCGAAAACATAAGGATTTTATATGTTTTAACCACTGAGATGAGGGACATGGAATCTAGGATGGCCTTCCTTAGATACAAACAGGCTGTATTCCTTAAACATCAAATTCAAAAGACAGGAGGGGGACAGTCAGCACATTTATATTTCTTAGACATCAGGACTTGAAGGTGGAGGATGGGTTACACTAGACACAAGCATTTGAATTTAAAGGTAATAAGACATTTGGGGGTGCTGCCATAAGAATAACCTTATTTATTTTATGAAAGGCTGGATTTGGGAGGCGATCAAGAGGGAATCAACTCTAGACCAAGCATTTACTGCAGTTTTAAAAGTATGGAAATGGAGCTACCTTAGACAAAAACAGTTACATGATATTTAGTGCAAATGGGAGAGGGTGGAGGAGTTTACGTCTACTGATTGTGCAATGCTAAGTGAGAAGGGCCTCCCACCATATCCAAAACAGTGGAGCCATATGGAACATGTAGCACAGGGTTCTGCTATGGCAGCTGGGACTAATCACTGGATATTATAGCAATAACCGATGACGTCAGTGTGGTATATTAAGATTTACCCATGATTGGTGTGGTTTAATCATGAGGGCAAAGCCCGAGTGATTAAATAAAGCCAACCATGGGTAAATCTTAATATACCACACCATGGAGTCGGTTATTGCTATTATGCAATGACGTTATTTAAGAAAAAAAATTACTTATTTTTCTTAAATAATGTCTTTGTATAACGACGTTGTGGTGTCTTTCCACTTCTGCTATATATCATGTTGCTTTTTTTGATGTACTGTGCATGAGAAAAGCAACCAGGTACTCTCACCACGAAGTTGAATAGGCAGGCAGTAAGTCCAAAGTGAACCGGAGCTCACTAAAGTATAGCAACAATGCACTAAAGGAGACAACAGCTTCCGCTAGTTCAATGAGCAGTGAATCACAATTTGCAAAAAAGTCATTGAGACAGGAACCATAAATCCACTTGATAGAATAACGAAAAATCCAAAATGCAGGAACAAAACGCTTTGTGGCGCTTTCAGCGTGGTCACCACCACGCTTCTTCAGACAGTACAAATAAAACTCTAACCATCTATTTATATATTCGTCCATCTAAAAAATTCTCCAAAATAAAACAATCAACTCAGACAATCAATCAATTAAAATAGTATGCAATACAGACTTTAAAAGGTTTTTATAGATGTTACAATCATTTAAAAAAGACCTGAATACATAAATGATGCTGAAGTGTTCACGTAGAAACCATTGGTCAATATATGTTTTGAATTGCTAAGAATCTTTATATTAATATTGTTAGCTAGTGTATTCATGAGCATTTAAAGTAGAATTAGACTAAATAAAGCTAAATAAAGTGAATAATCTGACATAAAACAGGTAACCCACATAGAACATTCAATACATTTAGATTGTTTGAATATTAGAAATATTACGAAGTATATATATTTGTTTACATAACATAATAATTTACACATAAAACTTATTGTATATTGTATATATAATGTAATATAGTGTATTATAGTGCAGATTATTTCGTTGTAAAATATACAACAATATATGAATAAATAAATAAATAAGTAAATGGATGAATGAATAAATAGGTAAATAATTATTAAAAAGCTCTAAAACCTAGTGTTAAAACCTAGATGAAGTCAATGATAGATATTAAACAATAAATCAGTAAAAATAATATTCTAAAGACATGTGAATATAGATAAGTAAATAAATATATAAACTATATCCTATTCAAAAATGAATAATGTAATATAAAATGCATGTATGTATGTAATGTATGTAATATATGATGTATGGATAAATATAGAAATGTATATGGAGTATTGACTTGGATAAAGTAAATAAACAAATAAATAAATAAATAGATAGATTAATTAATAAAAAATAGTCTAAAAAATGTTTGAGGGAAAGTACTGTGTGTGGTACTGAAATGTAGCAAGTAAATGAGATGTGGTACCTTACATGATGGAATAAATAAAGTATTAAATATACACATATTTAAAACCAGATGTATACACTTTATAAAAAACTTTTATATATAAAAAATGTATTTAAATAGTTCATTAAATTTGCAGCATGGTGCATAGTAAAGAAAACAAGATGGACAGAATATTTATAACCATAGTGTTAAATCTAGACTATACTTCATTAGTAAGGCTATATGTAAGAAAGTTTATCTAGATTCCAGGACTGGTTTAATAGAAACTTGGTTATTGATGCCAGGAGAGATATGAGCAGCCAATCTTAATATCCATTTTAACTCCTTATTTCTTAGGAGTAATGAGTTATCTCCGCCTCTTGCGATTTCTAATACCCTAAATACAAAGCCATGATGGGGCTGTTCCATAAGGTGCTTAGCTAGGGCATTAAGTTCATTATTCTTACGAATGTCATAAAGATGGCCATAAATTCTGTCTTTCAGGCATCTTTTAGTAAGACCAATGTAGAACGATGTGCAATTTTTGCATGTAGCCAGATAAATAAGGTTTTTGGTGCAGCAGTTGGCATAGAACCTGGGATGAAAATTATAATTTAAGATAGGGTGTTTGTAATCTATGTCTTTTGAAATGTAGCTGCACCTCCTACAATTATGGCAGGGAAATGTACCTTTCTTGTTAATAAATGGTAAGCTCAATTCACCACTACTAATGTTGTCATTACATAGTAGCTGTTTTAAATTCGGACTATTATTGAACATGAAATATGGTTTATTCCCTACTAATTGTCTAACAAAAGGATCTACCATAAGTAGTTTCCAATTATTGTAAAAAACTTTCTTGATGTCATTACTAATGCTTGAAAAGTTTAATATTATAGGTACATGGTCCTTAAATCGTGTGAAGTGTCTATTTTCAATAGTAGTTATATTCTGATTACTGGTTAATCTAGTACCAATTACATTGTTTCTGGTTTTTGTAACTAAATCTGAATCATAACCTCTCTCCTTGAATAATGATTCTAGGTTGTTCGCTTCTAGTTGTAATAGATGTGCATCCTTACAAAGTCTTTTTAATCTAATGAATTGGCTTTTAAGGATGCCAGGAAAAACATACCTAGGGTGCATACTGTCAAAAGATAAGAGTGTATTCCTCCATGTTGGTTTTCGGTAAATAGTCGAAGTTATGGTACCATCATCATTAATACTTAATGTGACATCTAAGAAATTAATGGATTTGTTGGAGCATTCCATAGTGGAAGTGCTCTCAAGATAATTCCACATTTGTATGAAGTCTGACTCAGTACCTTTCCATATAATAAAAATATCGTCCACAAAACGTTTGTAAGTAATTATCTGGGTGAACAGGGGGTGGGTGAACAGATGAGTACGTTCCCAGGCCAAAACAACCAAGTTGGAATAGGTGTTTGCACAATCGCCACCCCCCATTTCTGCAAATAATATTCATTTAAAAACATAAAGACATTATTGTTTAGTATAACATCCAATAATTGGCATACCAGTAGCTGTTTGTCATTGGAAAAAGAATTATGAAACTGTAAAATGTCTCTTATAGCCTCAATGCCCAAATCATTGGGAATTGAGGTGAATAGGTTCTTTACATCTAAAGTGATTAGAATGTAGTTATTGTGTTGGATATCCAATTGTATTTCTGACAAACACGCCAGTAGGTGATATGTGTCTTTTAAAATAGTATCAAAGGAATCAACCACTGGTCTAAGTAAAGACTCTACAAGACAAGAAGCATTTGCTGTGATCCAGCGGTCGCCTGATACTATGTAGTGGGATGGGAAAGGTATTCTTGTGGATTTTCGGAAGTCCTTTGATAATGGGTATGGTGGGATAGTCCATCAAAAGAAAGCCATACATATCTTCATTAACTTGCCTGCAAATAAGCAGGTCATAGAATATATCTTGTACATTCTTAATAATAGTCATCACTCTGCATAAATCAAGTTTTGTGTAAGTCAATTCATCAGTAAGCATTAGACACATGTTAGTATTATAGTCAGCCCTATTCAGTACCACGATGCCTCCTCCCTTATCAGCAGGTTTGATGGAGATTTTATCAATTTGTTTTAAATGTTTTAAAGAATTAAATTCATCTAGATTTAAATTAAAATATGTGGGTTTCACTTTAGTGGAAAATAATTCATAAAAATCTTGCTCACAAATATGCAGAAAACATTCAACACATTGGGGTAGCTGAGGTATAAAAGTGCTTTTTCTTTTAAAAACAGTGGATGTATCATGAGTGTTTGAAGCAGATTTATCTTTAAAGAAAACTTTTAAAGCTACCCGTCTACAAAACATTCTTAAAGTGATTAAAACATTAGTCAGTGTATCCGAACAGGCTGGAATGAAATTCAAGCCACGATTCAAAAGAGAAATGTCAGCATCAGAAAAAATGTAGTCGGAATAATTATGCAATAAACCAGTCACTTTTTTGTCATTCGTCCTGTGGATTGGAAGCTTTCCACAGATAGCTTCCTTTTCCTTGGGCCTCCCTCTGTTCTGAAACCTTTGTTTCACTGGGTATGGTAAAAAGTTTTTTGACGAGGAATCCAAAGGAACTACAACACTAGAATCTTTTGGTCTGGCTCCTGGATTAATAACAGTTTTTGTCAAGGCTAGTTGATTCGGAGGGGGCGTGTCAGTCAAATTAGGAACCACAACACTAGTGTTAGCTCCCTCCAAACTGGCGGTATGCAGAGTAACATTAGTCGGCAACAAAGTATCACTAATATTATCAATCGCGGAAGTTTCTTCTGCAGAAACAAAGTGTTGAGTGTTTTTTAAGTTGCCACGAGAGCCAACATTAACATTGTGTATGACATTATCGTTTCTAGGCCAAACAAATACCTGCCTTAATTTAAAGTCCTGAAAGTCTCTTTGCAGTTGTTGCCTTCAGTCTTTCGCTGAAGGCATTAACTTGTAAACATATATTACAATAATCAGCTTTAAAGCGGTTACTAAGTTCTTTAAAGTTGGCATCTACTTTATCTCTTAACTCTAATTCTAAAGGAGAAAAGTAATCAAGAAGGAGTCTGATGTACCTGTGTCCAAGATCTAGGTTTAGATCCTGCCATTTTTTGAGGAGTTCTGGATGTGGCATGCACATGACCCGCATCCCTCTTGGTATGATGGAATAATGGAGACAAGCCTCTAGATGTTGCATCTTTGTAGTTTATACATATCATCCTCTAGAGCTTTAGATACGATGTTGAAGTCAGCTATATTAAAACCTTCCGTATTCACGGGAGTGATGTGTTCAGCTTGCGAAAGATCCAAGGTCAATAAAGGGTTAGACTGTACATGTAGCAAATCCTCAAGATGCACTACTGCTTCCCTCGTCCCTGGAGTATAGTCAAGTTCAATGTCAACAGTGTTATCCATCGTGTGCTGGTGGCGAAGATAAAGTAGGTGAAGGTAGTATTCAAAAAAACTCTTCACCGGCAGCTGAAGAGAGAATACCCGTAACCAAAGGCAGAAAATGAGAAAAGCAACCAGGTACTCTCACCACGAAGTTGAATAGGCAGGCAGTAAGTCCAAAGTGAACCGGAGCTCACTAAAGTATAGCAACAATGCACTAAAGGAGACAACAGCTTCCGCTAGTTCAATGAGCAGTGAATCACAATTTGCAAAAAAGTCATTGAGACAGGAACCATAAATCCACTTGATAGAATAACGAAAAATCCAAAATGCAGGAACAAAGGTCACCACCACGCTTCTTCAGACAGTACAAATAAAACTCTAACCATCTATTTATATATTAATGCATCTAAAAAAGGCGCCAAAATAAAACAATCAACTCAGACAATCAATCAATTAAAAAATAGTATGCAATACAGACTTTAAAAGGTTTTTATAGATGTTACAATCATTTAAAAAAGACCTGAATACATAAATGATGCTGAAGTGTTCACGTAGAAACCATTGGTCAATATATGTTTTGAATTGCTAAGAATCTTTATATTAATATTGTTAGCTAGTGTATTCATGAGCATTTAAAGTAGAATTAGACTAAATAAAGCTAAATAAAGTGAATAATCTGACATAAAACAGGTAACCCACATAGAACATTCAATACATTTAGATTGTTTGAATATTAGAAATATTACGAAGTATATATATTTGTTTACATAACATAAGACGGAATTTACATAAAACTTATTGTATATTGTATATATAATGTAATATAGTGTATTATAGTGCAGATTATTTCGTTGTAAAATATACAACAATATATGAATAAATAAATAAATAAGTAAATGGATGAATGAATAAATAGGTAAATATTTATTAAAAGCTCTAAAACCTAGTGTTAAAACCTAGATGAAGTCAATGATAGATATTAAACAATAAATCAGTAAAATAATATTCTAAAGACATGTGAATATAGATAAGTAAATAAATATATAAACTATATCCTATTCAAAAATGAATAATATAATATAAAATACATGTATGTATGTAATGTATGTAATATATGATGTATGGATAAATATAGAAATGTATATGGAGTATTGACTTGGATAAAGTAAATAAACAAATAAATAAATAAATAGATAGATTAATTAATAAAAAATGGTCTAAAAAATGTTTGAGGGAAAGTACTGTGTGTGGTACTGAAATGTAGCAAGTAAATGAGATGTGGTACCTTACATGATGGAATAAATAAAGTATTAAATATACACATATTTAAAACCAGATGTATACACTTTATAAAAAACTTTTATATATAAAAAATGTATTTAAATAGTTTATTAAATTTGCAGCATGGTGCATAGTAAAGAAAACAAGATGGACAGAATATTTATAACCATAGTGTTAAATCTAGACTATACTTCATTAGTAAGGCTATATGTAAGAAAGTTTATCTAGATTCCAGGACTGGTTTAATAGAAACTTGGTTATTGATGCCAGGAGAGATATGAGCAGCCAATCTTAATATCCATTTTAACTCCTTATTTCTTAGGAGTGAATATTTTTTGAATATGTACTGTGCATGCATATAGGACTTGCGTTCCCATGCATACCCAGTACATCAGTGCTTTGGAAAGGAAACAACAGAGAAAAGAAGGTCTTCGTTGCTCCTTTTTTCTTTTTTTCTTTTTTTTTTTGAATAAAAAAAAAGTTTTGGACAGTTTAGGGGTAAGAGAGAGACAGAATGGAGGAAATACAGGGAAAATCAGGTATGTGTCTTTAGTTTTGAATAATGTACCTGATTTTCCCAGTATTTTCTCTGTCCTGTCTCTCTTGTATGTCCAGAGTCCGGATTTCTAATTTTATTTATTTATTTTTGTTAAAAAAAATTAAAAGTTACAGTATATACCAATGGAAAAAAGTCCGGGCGACCGGACCTTTTTCCATTGGTATATGCTCGGATTTACAATGAGCACGCCGATTGGGCTGACAAATCATAGGTTCATAAGTTCATAGGTAGGTACTATGCTATCAGCCTAGGGCTCATACAAGCCTAGCCAAAAAAATGTACCCTGGCTTTCGCCACCCAAGAAAATTATTTTCCTGTGCCCCTGTCGAGCAGAGCCACAGAAGTGATCACCGGGGTGAATTTCCCATTTCCCATCCAATCATCAAGATTTTTCTTGAAGAGTGCTAATGAGGAGCTCTGTTTGACATAGATAGGTAGTCTGTTCCAGTGTATGGGAAGTCTCTGGGACAGGAATCTATCCCTCCAGGATGTTCTGTTTATTGTAGTGACAAGGTTTAGGTCCCTCGAGCATGTAGCTCGGAGGGATTGGGATTTCTTTAAGTGGAGCATGTCCAACAGCTCTGGGTTTGACATAGCTTTGTATGTTAGGCAGAGATCACCTCTGAGTAGGCGATATGTGATGGAGTAAAGCTGTAGTTTTTTGAAACGGTCTGCATAGGGCATCTGTTTGAGGCCAGTAATCCTCTTTGTGAGGTATTTCTGTGGTCTTTCCAGTTGTTGTAGATGTCTTGTGAGGTACATACCAAAAGGGGCATTGTACTCTATAATGGGTCTAATGAGTGATGAGTAGAGGGGAACAATGACCTCTTTTTTCTGGATGAGAATCCTTTTGTGATGAGATGAGCCATGTAGAAGGATTTCCTGACCACTGTGGCGATGTGATTATCAAAGGAGAGACTACTGTCCACCTGTGTCCCAAGGTCTCTTATCACATTTTTGGCATTAAGTAGACTACCAGCTATGTGGTAGTTCATGGGTAGAGAGTTTTTACCAAAGGGGATGACAATACACTTTTTGGCATTGAGCTTCAGGCCATGGCTTTGACACCAGGTATCTGTCTCAGCGAGGCCCTTTTGTAGCTTGTCCACATCGTTAGGAGTTTCGATTATGGCTCCTAGTTTGCAGTCATCTGCAAACTTTGTTAGCCAAAGACCTTCTGTGTTGGCCTGCACTTCAGAGAAGTAGATACCAAACAGGAGAGTACCCAGGACTGAACCCTGTGGTACTCCACTTGTCACTGGTCTGATGTCGGATTTGGAATCCGCTACTTTCACAGTGTGGGTTCTGTCCATGAGCCAGTTGGCAACCCATCTTGTGACATAGGGATTTATACCTAGTTTAGTGAGTTTAACTATAATTCCAAAGTGGGGGATGGTGTCGAAAGCCTTGTCGAGATCTAGATAAGCTGTGTGAACCATTTTACCCTCATCTATGGCTTTGGTGACTGCTTCAAAGAAGTCAATCAGGTTTACGAGACATGATCTGCCTTTTACAAATCCAAACAGGGTAGGGTCCAGAGTTTGGAGATTACCAATGTCTTTGTTTATGAGTTCCAAGCATGCTCATTTTCGAATATTAAAGGCCAGTCATTGTATAATTATGGTTATGCAGCTTGTCCTAGTTGCAGCGCAGATCTGGATCACAGTTCAAGCTGCACTGTGCCATATTTTTATTTTCCTTATCAAATTCACCCACTGAATGCACAACAGCTGCATTATGTCACAAAAGCAGAAATATAGGTGGTTGATAAGTTTTGTTCGCCATATTCTGACATTTTTCCTACTATTAATTAGCTTTTTGTTATTCCACGTCTTTTATAACAGCTGTCGTATGTCTGTCCCATGCATTCCTGAATTATTTACTGTTTTAGACTGTTTCTTCAGGTAGGCTGTTCCATTTATCCACCACTATACATATAAAATAATAATTATTATGCTTGTCCTGTGCTATTCACCTTGTATATTCAGTTTGCTCCCTCATTTTCATACACCTTTCTTTTTGAAAGATGGTAGCCATATGGACATATTATCTTTTAAGATCATGTCTTCCCAACACATTCTTTTTTGAAGAGTGCACATCATGCTTTCTTTCAATTCTTTCTTCATGTGAGTTCTGCTGCAAATCATATCCCATTTTTATTGCCCTCCATAGAACTACCTATATCTGGTCTGTCTCCTTAAATGGTGAGGTTTCTAGAACTGCACACAGTACTCCAGAAGGGGATCTTACCAACTGTACATATACTAACGAATAATAAATCCTGTTTTTGTACTGGCAATGGCCTTTACTGGTGTTTTCACAGTCTTCTCCCCTGCTTTCTCATTTTGCTTACTTACATGTAAGGCATCTGATAGAAATTCATATAAGTTCCATGTTTTGTTCCTAATATTTCCCCTAACTGCACACTCATTTACTTGTTTTCTTTTTCTATTTTCTAACATAAGCTTATTTTATTGCAATGGGTTCTGGCTTTCTGCTGAGGTCCTCCTGCTCTCCCTGAGTCCCCAGTACTCCTTACTGCTATCATAACATTTTCCAAGCAGGCCTTTCAACCCCCCCCCCCCCAAAAAAAAGTGTCATATGATGGCTGCTATCCATTTATAACCAGAGGAGTTAAGGAGTACTCCAGAAATATGGCTGGGGAATGGGAATCATTGTATAGCAGTAACTGGTCAGTATCATTATCCCATAGGAAAAGGAAACTTACAATGGTATCAGGTGCATCTGGCATGCACTATAATACATCAGACACAAGGTGTGTTGTCCCTCTTCCTTCTACTTTTCATTGTACATATTCATGAAGCTCCCAGTGTTCTCTAGAGGCTACATCTGCAGTGCTAACTCCCACAGACTCCTGCTGGAGACAGGAGAGCAGATCCGCAGAGGCATCATCCTCTCCTACCCTGCTGAATCCTATTCACCAGTGACACAGATGCATGTCTTGCCTGTGTGCCAGCAGGTCAGCCCTTTTCTGTTTATTTTTTCCCTTTCCAGATTTATTTTCCATTTTCTGTTTTATCCTTCCCAGATTTTTTTTCAAATAGTTTTAAGATCATCTGGATCTGTTACATAGAAGGTTAAATCCCTGATTATGTTTCAGATGACCAGACTTAAAATAGCAGATTGGGGGAGGATGGAGTGAGCAGCCATTGCCAAGTCAGCCATCCTAGGGAGAGAGAGGTGGCTGTGGCTTTCTACATGGCTGACAACTAGCAGGAGCACTAGAGCCAAGCAAGCCCACATTACTGCGTGCTAGTAGCATAGTAAGCTTTCTGCATGTGGAGGCATGCTTCCCCTCAGAGGGCAGTATATAGCAGAGCTCAGAAAAGCTGCAGTAGAGGAGGGGGTGCTCAACCAAGGTAGAGGGTAGGCTACCCCTAATGACTAGCAAGCTGGCCTGTAGCCTACCACCCAGCTCTCTGCATAAAACAGATGAGCTGACTGAGGATTCCTGGGCAGGAATGAATGGGCCATAGTACTCTTGCCTGAACTTGAGATTCCAAGCTCCCACTTCCATGGAAAAATAGCCAACTGGGAGCTAGGAGAAGAACCATTGTGCTCAGTCCTGGAGTACGGGGATAATTAAAAAAACTGTTAAGGACAGTTTTGCAGTCTTACTCAGTCTTTTACATCCTCTCTGTACCTTCTTTTTAACAGATATGTTACATAACTTTGATTATTGGCAAAAAACACGTTTTCTTCCAGCCTTCTGCTACGTAACTTAGAAAAGTATTGAATATAACTTGTAACCATACTGATCCCTCTGTCATCCCATTTGTCACCATCTTTTTATTTGATTGGACTCCATTTTCTATAGTCCACGAACAAAAAGGCTGCCAAATAATCCAATTCTTTATTCACGAAACACTCACAAAGTAAAAAAAAAATCGCTTTAGCCTGCCCAACAATGTCAGGCTTTATCAAGACAGTTTTAAACATGATGTGCCACAGTTTAAATACACTAACTGAATCTAAAAGCTTAATTTGATTGGATTAAATTAATCTAATCAATTTAAAATAATTAAAAGCCAACAGTTGAAATGAATAATTCATTAAACCACAATTGGGTTCTTTTTGCATTTGATCAGATTTGTAAAAATAAATATTGTAAAACCGCTTTTCTTTGTCCATTTTCTATAGCATTTTATTTAGGCAATCTTTTGATCACATTACCAATTTAGGAACTGCAAGTTTTCATAACTTGATCACAAATATGTTATGTGGCAATGTGTCAGATATACTGCTATAATAAGTAGGCCAAAATACTTATTAAGTATCTTTAATAAGTAGAGACAATTATCTACATACAGTCGATGTTAAACAAATCTACACTGAACAGCCAACCAAGAAAATGTCCATGCACCATCATGTGACAGCGCAATACACAGTGCTACAAGACATGATTTACAGGCAGGATTCTAAATGTTTATACATGCAGAGTACCATGTCCACACAAACAAAATCTAGCAGTACAACGTGACATATGTTCTTAAAGATAAAGTGTGCACATGTAGGGCAAATGTCCATGGGCACATGATGGATTATGATGGCAGTACACTGCTGACACTACAGCACTGTATCTCTGTCACACAAAAAAGTTAGCTAATTTTCTTTTTTTTTAACCTTGCACATCTCCCTTCTACAGTGAACACAGAGTAAGTGATGTACAAGTAACAGTGAACTGTCCATTACTATATGCATGTTTGCATGAAGTACACAATGTGGGATATCCTTTTTACATAAAGTGAGTATGGCATTTGTATTTTACCACAACATAACTCACACTGTAAGGCACAGGGTCTACAGTAATGTGAATATCATGTTATACTATCTTTTACGAATATATAGGCATTGTTTAAAATATATGACTGTCTACAATATGCAACACATTAGCAATTAAGAAGCATATTAAAATAACTGCAAAGCTACATATATAATTCTATAACAAAATTTATATCACTGAGAATGACACTGCACCATCTATATTGTACATTGCATACATACTGTAAAAATGACAAGCAAAATACTTTGGAAGCAAATGTATTAATATATATAAATATGGGTTTACTATTGGATGCCCAAATGGGAGGTGATTGAGCCTGGGGTAGTCAAAACACAGTTTTCCAGGAGGCAGAATGCTGAACCAGGGAACATCTAATACACTACAACAAATGGGTAGTATACTTTGATCATCTGAGTTCAGCATTCTAAGCGGAGATCACGGTACAGTGAAGAACAGGGAATTAATCCATTTCCTCACTGTAGTACGACCTCGGAGGCGGTATATATAATTCGCAGGGGGTGGGGGCTTGCCCACCTGCAAAATTGTTAAGTACATGTACCATTCAGTATAACGGTATGCTAGGGTGCATAGCATGGGTGACTGATGTCACCTTCTGCTGTGTCAAATACATTGAACTACAGGTGTCAATGAATATGTTATGATTTGGCTGCTCTATTGATGATCCATATTCGGCATTTCAGGTCGATATTTAGATCAGTTGACTGATGCAGTTTTGGACATACAATAGTAAACCAAAATATGTATGTAAAATATGGCTCTAGGTGATTCGGTCATGTTGACTAATGTCGCAAAATGGACATGGGTATTTGCCAGAGATAAGTGGGTTGAGGACCCAGCCTACTCCAACTTACACTAGGGACCCATGCTAATGGTGGGAGGGGTGTATGTGCCCCTATTGGCCAGTGTGTACTCACCATAAAGCCCAGCAGTCCTGGGTGAATAAGCCTCTAGTCAGCCGGTGTCTAGTTGCCAAGCCTGGGTTACCTGGAATTGCTCTGTTAAGCAAAAGCTGGATGTAAAACCAATCAACCTGCCAAACATGAATTGAGAATTGCTACACTTAATGTAGATTCACTGACAGTTGCAACTTGGAGATGGATGACATGATGCTATGGAGGAGGCTGGACATCCTATGTATCTAAGAAACAAAATGGAAGGGCAGTGCAGCAAAACCACTTGGCTTTGGATCTGGAGTCTACTACTCAGGAGGAGGACAGGCTAGAAATGGTGTGGGAATTGTGTTGACAGAGAGGCTTCAGAAGGTATATAATCAGAATTAGTGTAATAATAGGGCAGTATTTATAATCTCAGCCTATGCACCCCAGTAGGGTTGTGATAGTGAGGAAAAGAGTGCTTTCAGACAGCATTTGTAGGACTTACTAGATAAAGCAGAACAACATGAATTGGTGTTGATAATGGGTAACTTGAATGCAAGTATCAGAAAAGACAGAACAGGATATGAGGACTGTCTGGGTCCACGTGGGTGGGGCAACAGTAATAAAGGAGACGTCATTCTAGACTTCTCTCTGGTGAATGGCTTGTTAGTAGCCAACGTAGAGTTCAAAAAGAGAGACAGTCATAAGACTACATACAAGAGTGGCCAACATGCAAAACAGGTAGACTTCCTCCTAGTAAGGAAAGGGCACTGGGGTAGAAGTGATGATTGCAAAGTCATCCCCAGTGAAACAGTTGGCCTACAGCATAAACCACTGGTTTCCACAATCAGATGCAAGCAGTGGTCAGATAAGGCTTTAAGGTCAATTTAGACAAGGCTGAAGACCTGGTATTTGACTGGAGAGAAAGTACAACAATTCAAGGAATTACTCAGGGCTCTAGCACCTCAAGAAGAGGAGGAAATAGGTGGAGTTGAAGAAGAATGGCAGCACCTTAAAACAGCATGTGTGAGGACTACAGAACAGATATGTGACCAAGCCAGGAATAGAAATAAAATACTGTACATAAGGAAAGCTGGTGGTAGAATGCAGAAATCCAGGAAGACATGAAAAGAAAGAAGGCATGAAGGAAAAAGTAGGAGATAGAAAAGACCGACCAGGCAAGGAAGGAACACAGGGCATTCGAGGCATTCTACCAGCTTCTAGAACGTGACTCAGTAAATGGCACAAAGAAACTATATCAGGTTGCAAGGCAAAGAGAAAGATAAAGAAGATAGTCAGACACCCTTCTTAAGGGATGTCAGCAACAAACTGCTCACCATTCCACAGGACATCAAAGACAGATGGAAAAAGTATTTCCAGTAGCTTCTGAATAAAGAAACCCCCACAAAAACTGTACTGCCCCATACATAGCCTACAATGAGAGAAGAAGAGGAGCCCACTCTAGAAAAGTAAGAATTGCACTAAGAAAAATGAAGTCAGGGAAATCAGCAGGCTCAGATGAGGTCACAGCAGATATGATAAGCAGAGCAGTGACTGCGGGGTGGCACATACTCCCACTCCTAAAGCTTCCAATGACATTTGGGAGGATGTATCAGTATGACATGAGTTCCTCACTCTACCATTACATAGCTGATACTCAAGCAGTACTGCCCTTCTCACTGTGCCCGCTGTAGCATGAATATTTTCATAGGATCATAGGCAAGTACTAGGCTAGCTGCCTTTGTGGCCCATTTTAAGCCTAGCCAATTTTCCTTTCAAAGGTGAGAATCAACCCTGTACCTAGTGACTATGAGGTAAACGTCTTATCCATTATACCAGCCTCTAACCACCTCTGGCATGGAATCTAAGGCTGTCCTGGAGAAGGTCTCTCTGGCAACTACTTCCATGAGGGGAATGATTTTTACATTATGACATACCATCTTGCCCCCCCCCCCCTCACATCCTGAAATCATCCAAGGGCTACTCCCCTTTTGTTTGGCAATGCTGGGACCTTTCACCAAAGTAAAGACCTAGTTTCTGCCAGGATTAGAAATATGCCAGAGCAGATACTAAGGACACAACTGAATATGGAATTTTCTTGTGAGGTAAATACATTTTACAGGGGGGAACCAATGTTCTATAAATGGCAGAACTGTACATTTATATGGACATTATGTTTATATAAGTGTTATACAACCTCAGCAGTAGTGTATTGTGTGCTATGCCTCTGTTCTCCCTAGAAGTTTTATATAAGGGAAACCATTACAAGAACTGATTTATAAATTTTAGAAAATGGTAGGAACTTTAGAAGTAACTCTGTTAAAAGTCCAATTGCCAAACATTTCAGTGTGATGCACCATCAAAGTGAATACAGGTGACTTTTTTAACATATCATGTAACATTAAGTGATTCTTTATGCTGGCTTCACAGTGAGTAGCCAAATAGATCCATATCCCAGCTTTGTATAGGCCATTCACTCAGTGTCCTTACAAAACCCTTTAGCTAACAATAATCTGGCCTATACCCTGAACTCAAGAATCAGGGACAAAGCCAAAAATAATAAGGATCAAAGGTTAAAAATCAGGGACAATTTCAAATATTACCTTAATTAACTTAGAAAGTAAATAGAGAAGCAGGATTTGCATCAACATGCATTTTCTGAAGAATAAGGAGTGCTAACATCTAATGTCTGCAATTACTGAACCACTGTAATCCTCATGGATTTTAATTTATGAGAAAATCAAAAATTGTATGAAGGACAGGAAGAAAGTGTGAGGCAAAATCAGGGACAGTAAATGCCTGGACCACAGTTTGATGCTTATCTCAAATATAGTTGCAAGGAAGTTAGTCACGACTACAAATCTGTATATGACTATGGTGGCTGAACTCTTCAGGGATTTCTGACATCTCTCGATTGGTCTGGTCAGCGGTGTCACCCACTCTCATTACCACTTGCTGCGGGTTGCTGATAACTCATCTTAGGAATTGCACCATGTGTTACACTACGTCCACACTCCACGCACTGCACACGGTACTGCAGCTCTCCTCTTCCTGGGATTCAGCAGTCTATTCCCTTTGTTCTGAATCTGAATGTACATACCAGTTATACAAGGCAACCTGACATTTGTAACAGTATCAGAACAGTGGCACAAACTCAAATGCAGTATAAGAAATAATGGTAGGTCTTAAATAAACACCCAGATGATATATACTGTACACTGCATGACAGGTATTGCAGTGTTGGTTATGGTGTTACTCCACACATAAATTTCATCCAAATATATATACTTTGAAATCATTACAATTTCATATCTGAGTATAGCACACAAATGGTTTCTGCTTATGTCTTTGATGCGGACTTTACTGAAATCCATTTCACTGCACCAAATCAATTTAACAGGATAGACTGTGAAAACAGTTGATTATAACAATTAAAGGGGTGCAGGGGAGCTTAACATATACATGAGATTATGGGGGCTTGCCTTTCCTTCACCCAATATTCCTTGTTTCATTCCCATTTCACTGTGTACAATGACTCAAGATTTGCTGCAACATACATCAAGTACATAAGCCATTCTACGAAAGGCCTCCAAAGTACTATCGTTCAACTGGAGACATGCGGTACTGTACAGTGGTAAAGGAATGCATGCATGCATATTTTATGCATGGTAAATGACAGTCACACAGTTCACATAGTTGTACATTAATATCACATACATAGATAACTGTATTGATACATACAATGGTCTATCCCCCCTGTGATAAAAGTGACTCAAAAGGGTAAACAAACAACTAAGATGAAAGATCAAAGCCTACAAGACAAAATACGATTTAAACATTGTACAACCACAATGTGATCTTTAACTACGTCCTGAATTTTAGAAAGAAAACTCAGCACTTCAATGAGTTTATAAATATTGGTACCACCCTCTCTAATCCTGAGGAAATTGTAAAAATACTAGCAAACATGTTTAGCTCAAGCTTTTTCTCTCTCTTTCTCTTATCCATTTCCACCCCAGCCAGTCAACACTCCCACATAAAAACCTACGAGCAAGTCATAAAAGCACTTCGGAGCTAAGAGCACAACTTGCATGGGTCCAAACAACATACCAGCTTCTTTTTTGTTTATATCTATCTACATGAGTGTGTGTGTGTGTGTGTGTGTGTGTGTGTGTGTGTGTGTGTGTGTGTGTGTGTGTGTGTGTGTGTGTGTGTGTGTGTGCGTGTGTATATATATATATATATATATATATATATATATATATATATATATATATGCATCTATGTCAGAACAATGACTTAAGTTGAACTCCATATGATCGAGACCATATGAGCAACTTTCCAAAAAGTCAGAAAATACAAAGCAACAAAAATCTATGTTTCTGCAGGGGGGCAAGCCCCACCTGCACACCCACACCCCTCCTGCATATTATATAGCCCAACTCTGAGATCGCACTACAGTGTAGAAAAGGGTAAATTCCCCGATCCAAACTGTACCACTATCTCTATACAAAAGCTTTGACTTTTTTGAAATTTGATCATATGTTCTCGAGTATATGAAGATCTTCTGAATGGGACCAATATACAGATATATATATATATATATATATATATATATATATATATATATATATATATATATATATATATTTATTTATTTATATATATTATATATGCTATACATATATATTACACATATGCTATATGTATATATTAAATATGCTATAAATATATATAATATATATATATAATATATATATATATATATATATATATATATATATGTATAGCATATATGTACATATACAATACATGATGTATATTGTATATATGTTATACATATATATATATATATATATATATATATATATATATATATATATACTCATATGTGTGTGTGTGTGTATATGTTTTATATATAATTGAATATATATAATTGAATATATATATATATATATATATATATATATATATATATATATATATATATATCCTCCAAAGCTAGTTGCGAAAAAAAAATTGCCAAAGATTCCAAAGACAACCACAAGGCATTCTATAACTATGTCAAGAATCTATATGGCAATGCTCAGATCTGCTCTGAGCTACAACAGAATGTCATTAAATATACTGATCCCAAGGATATAGCCAATATCCTGGCAGATTGATTCAGTGCCAACTTCACCCCCCTCTCACCCCCTAAATGGCCCATCTCAATACCGGAAGATTGCCAAATTCTGGTAATAACAGCCACACAGGTAAAAAAAGCACTCCCCAAAGCTAAGAATGCAGCATCCATCAGACCAGATGACATCCCGGGCTGTGTAGTACATGAAATACAAAATGAACTGGCACCTCACCTAAGTGTCATGTTTAATCATAGCCTCACCTCAGGCTTTGTGCCCACTGAGTGGCGCACAGCTACAGTTATCCCACTCCACAAGGGGTGATCCACCTTGGATCCTGCAACTACCGCCCCATCAATCTGACGAGCCTGATCTGCAAGGCCATGGAATGTATTATCATGGAACTTATAAACAAAGACATTGGCAACGTTCAAACACTGGACCCCACCCAGTTTGGGTTTTTGATGGGACAATCTTGTCTCCTGAACCTGACTGACTTCTTCAAATCAGTCTCCAAAGCCGTGTATGAGGGTAAGGCGGTCCACACAGCCTATCTGGACATCGCCAAGGCCTTTGACACCATCCCCCACTCCGGAATCATAGTTAAACTTACTAAGCTGGGCATTAATCCCTACGTCACTCAATGGGTTGCCAACTGGCTTACTGACAGAACCCACACTGTAAAAGTCGATGACTCCAAATCCATCTCCAGACAAGTGACAAGTGGAGTACCTCAGGGTTCAATCCTGGGACCACTCCTGTTTAGCATTTACTTCTCTGAAGTACAGGCCAATACTAAGGGACTCTGGCTAACAAAGTTCACAGATGACTGCAAACTGGGAGCCATTATTGAATCTCCAAATGATGTGGATAGTCTACAAAAGGGCCTTACAGAAACAGATGCTTGGTGCCAGAGCCATGGGCTCAAGCTCAATGCCAAGAAATTTATAGTTATCCCCATTGGGAAAAAAACATGTACCCGTGAATTACCACATAGGTGGCAGTACACTAAACACTGAAAGTGTGATAAGAGACTTAGGGACACAGGTGGACAGTGGTCTCACCTTCAATAACCACATTGCCACAACAGTCAGGAAATCCTTCTATGTGGCACACCTCATCACTAAGGGCTTTTCATCCAGGAAAAAAGGAGGTCATTGTCCCACTGTACTCATCCCTCATTAGACCCATTATAGAATACAATGCCCCATTTGGTATGTACCTCTCAAGACATCTGCAACAACTGGAAAGGCCGCAGAAATACCTCAGTAAAAGAATCACAGGCCTAAAGCAGATGCTCTATGCTGACTGCCTTAAAAAAACTCCAGCTATACTCGCATATCGTCTACTCAGAGGAGATCTCTGCTTAACATACAAGGCCATGTCAAACCCAGAGCTGTTGGACATGCTACACTTAAAGAAATCCCAATCCCTCAGAGCCACCCACTCCAGGGATCTAAACCTTGTCATCACAATAAACAAAACATGCTGGAGGGATAGTTTCCTGACCCAGAGACTCCCCAGACTCTGGAATAGACTGCCCATACATGTCAAGCAGAGCACCTCTTTGGCCCTCTTCAAAAGGAACCTTGATGATTGGATGGGAAAAAAGAAATTCGCCCCGGGGATCACGTCAGTTGCCCTGCTAGACAAGGGTCCAGGAAGTAAATAGTGTGGGAAGAAATAGCCAGGGAATTGTTATGGCTAGGCTTGTATAGGCCCTAGGGCCGATAGCCTAGTACCAACCTATGAATTTATATGTATTTATTTATTTATAAAATGTATTTATAATATATAATATACACACATACACTTACTTACACACATGCACACATATGGTTGCAGGACCATCTGACCAATCGGGATGAGTCATGAGAATGGGCCAGTTTTTCTGTATCACATACTACATCAACATCACTGAAAAAAGTAAAAGTAACCCTATGTGTAGTACTAACTTCAGAAGACATTTCAGGCCTAGATGGTTCAACACTGATGTTGATGTGGTATGTGATATTATAAAGAAAAACTGGCCCATTCTCATGACTGATCCAGAGTTATTTAAAACATTAGGACCCTCTCCTAAGTTTTCTTTTAGGAATAATAGAACACTTAAACAACGGTTATGTTATAGACAACATTCTGTCAGGACAGTATAGTCAGAATGTAAGGGTATGTATCCTTGTAGAACTCATTGTGCTTATAAGCATATACAGAGTGTGACCTCCATTTGTCACCCTAAGATGGCTAAGAACATTGATTTTGGTTTTTAGGTGGACTGTACTATGAAGAATATAGTCTATTTAGCTCAGTGTGTAGAATGTGATGGGTTCTATATATTAGTAAAACTAATCGTACTGTTAAGTAAAGGATTTTAGAACACTACAATGATATTAAAAATAAGAAATTGACTAATGCCCTGGCTCAGCAATTTTTTGACAATGGAGAATCACATTCTTTTAAATTTTTAGTATTAAGTATTGTTTACTCAGGTATCAGAGAAGGGGACTTATGCAATGAAACTGAGCATTCTGAACTTTGCTGGATATTAGATTTTAGGGCTAATGTCAGCCCAGGTTTGAACAACAATGTTTCATTGAAACCTGCTCTAAGGAAGAGATGCTTACATCATTGATTATATTAGTTAATTGATGACACATGACTTGGTTTTGAAATTTTATTGGATTTGTTGTATTTTAAATAGGATTGAAAATTATGCTGTTTTTTTATGTGGTCTGAAGAAGCGAAGTTGTCGCTAATGCACTCACCAATTTGTAATTAAACCAGTTTTTACTTGAACTTTTCAGCCTATTGTGGATGTGTGTTTATCGTACTTTGCTGCTTGGATTTTGTCTTTGTCCCTTTGTATCTCTCCTTTTTCTTTGTTGAACTTTGTTTGTTTGCCAGAGGGACTATGGCTGAAGGGACTGATGTTGAACTTGCATATAATCCTGAAACTGAAAAAGTTTTTCTTGTCAACCATTTAGGATTGAATAATATTACTGATAAGTTTTTATCATCTTTGAGTTTTAACAATCCGTTGTTGGATGTGCCTCTGAATGCTGAGTTACAGCGAGATTCTATTATGGATTCAGAGAGAATGGAATTGATTCATCTATGGCTGAAACAACTAAAAGTTAACTTAGGTTCATAGGTTCATAGGTTTATAGGTTCATACTAGGCTATCTGCCCTAGGGCATTTATAAGCCTAGCCAGAGTGTGTTTGGCTTTCGCCACTCATTTTAAATTAATTTTGCTATGCCCTTTTTCAAGGTTAGTATACTGTGCCTCTGTCTAACAGTGACACAGAAGTGATACCCGGGGTAAACCTACGATCTCCCATCCACTCATCAAGATTCCTCTTGAAGAGAGTCAGTGAGGGACTCTGCCTAACCTGGACTAGGGTTTTATTCCAGAGTGAAGGGAGCCTCTGGGTTATGAATCTGTCCCTCCAGCATGTCCTATTTATTTCAGTGCTGAGGTTTAAGTCTCTCGAGCGCGTAGCTCGATGGGATTTGGATTTTCTGAGGTGCAGCATGTCCATTAATTCTGGGTTGGACATGGCTTTATACGTCAGGCAGAGATCGCCTCTGAGCAGGTGGTATGCCACTGAGTAGAGCTGGAGTTTCTTTAACCGGGCAGCATATGGCATCTGTTTGAGCCCTTTGATCCTCTTGGTGAGGTACTTTTGGGGTCTTTCCAGTTGCTGCAGGTGTCTGGTAAGGTACATCCCAAAAGGGGCATTGTACTCAATTATGGGCCTGATGAGGGATGAGTAAAGAGGCACAATGACCTCCCCTGATCTAGATGTGAATCCCTTCATGATTAGGTGGGCTATATAAAATGTTTTTCTAACCACTTTGGCCACGTGGTTGTCAAATGAGAGACTGCTATCAACTTGGGTCCCCAGGTCCCTAATTACTTCTTCTGTACTTAATGGATTACCACCTATGTGGTAATTTGTGGGCACTTTGTTTTTGCCAAAGGGGATGACTTTACACTTTTTGGCATTTAGCTTGAGGCCATGCCTCTGGCACCAGTTGTCTGTTTCTATGAGGCTCTTTTGGAGGATGCCTGTGTCGGCTGGAGAGTCGATTATGGTGCCCAGTTTGCAGTCATCTGCGAACTTGGTCAGCCACAGTCCTTCCGTGTTGGCCTGTACCTCCGAGAAATATATACTGAACAAGAGAGGTCCCAGGACTGAGCCTTGTGGAACGCCACTTGTAACTGGTTTGGAGTCTGACATGGCTCCAGCAATTCTAACCATGTGGGTTCTGTCCTTGAAAATGACAAAAGGCCAGCAATAAATGGTCCTGGAGTGTAAAACAATTATAACCAATACATAAGCATGGCTTAAAATAATCCTTTATTAAACAGACCAGTTTCAGCAACCAATGCCTTCTTCAGTGTATCAAGATAATAAAAAAGAGAGCCAAATCTCCCAAGTATTTATAGACCCACCCCACCTATGAGATTGATGGAAAATTCCCAACAGTGAATACTAAAAGAAAAAAATGCCAAAATTTTAAACAAACTTATAATCAAAATGAATAGATGCAACCTATTTTTTTTTTCTTTTAGTATTCACTGGTGGGAATTTTCCATCAATCTCATAGGTGGGGTGGGTCTATAAATACTTGGGAGATTTGGGTCTCTTTTTTATTATCTTGATACACTGAAGAAGGCATTGGTTGCCGAAACCGGTCTGTTTAATAAAGGATTATTTTAAGCCATGCTTATGTATTGGTTATAATTGTTTTACACTCCAGGACCATTTATTGCTGGCCTTTTGTCGTTTTCTTGGTTTAGTTTGGCCGCACATCTACCTATGTGCATAGCATCATGTTTGGTTCTGTCCTTGAGCCAGTTTGCAACCCATCTAGTGACATAGGGGTTTATATTTAAGCTGGTGAGCTTATCTATAATGCCCGAGTGGGGTATTGTATCGAAGGCTTTTGCAAGGTCCAGGTAGGCTGTGTGGACCACCTTCCCCTCGTCAATGGCCTTGGTGACTGTTTCAAAGAAATTGACCAGGTTTAAGAGGCAGGATCTGCCCTTAACAAAGCCAAACTGGGTAGGATCCAGTGTCTGTAGGTCCCCAATATCTTTATTTATGAGGTCCATGATGATCCTTTCCATAGCTTTGCAGACCAAGCTAGTCAGGCTTATGGGGCGATAGTTTCCAGGATCCATTGAGGCACCACCTTTGTGGAGAGGGACCACTGTTGCTGTACGCCACTCTTTGGGTACATATCCTGTATTAAGGCTGAGATTGAACAGTAGTTTTATGTTTGGCTTTAGCTCTTCTTGGAGTTCATGTAGGATGCAGCCCAGGACACCGTCTGGTCCCACTGATGCTGTGTTTTTTGCTTCGGAGAGGGCAGCTCTTACCTGAGCATCTGAGATGTCAGGGGGGCAGCACTCTGCTGGGATAGATATTTGCCCTTTTGGTGGGAAAGGGGGGGGGGGAGTTTGCGCTGAACCTGTCAGCTAGGATGTTGGCAATGTCTGTGGGTTCAGTGTATTTTTTGTCATTTTGGACTAATTATGAGCATATCTGGGAATTCCCACCCAGGTTCCTAACATAACTAAAGAAAGCCTTGTGATTATCCTTAGTGTCCTGTGCAATTTTTCTCTCAAAGCTGGCCTTAGACAATTTTATGAGTGCCAGTAGTTTTTTGCTAATACTGATCAGAGATCCCTTCCCTTTTTGGGATTTTGCTCTATCATGTAGTATCCTCCTCCTTCTATTGTATAGTTTGTTTATGGCTGGGGTCCACCAGACAGGACGTCTGCCTTTGGAGGATTGGGTCTTGGTTTTATTTGGGATTGCATGATCCATGCATTCCTAAAGGTGTTCATAGAATGCGTTTATAAAGGATTCTGTGGTCTGGGCCATATTTTCCACAGGCCTGGGGGCTTTGAAGGATTCCACCTCGGTTTTGAGGAGTGTGAAATTTGCTTTAGAGAAGTTTTTCACTGTGGTTTTCTGGGCAGGGGGTGGGGTCGGGTTGTGAATATCCAGTGAGATTAGTTTATGGCCTGATCTTACCAGTGAGGGATACACTTCTGGTCTGGAGCATAGAGTCCCCATGTTGGTGATGATCAGGTCCAGTATGTTTTCCCCTCTTGTGGGAGTGGTAACAAGTTGTTCCATAGCATTTGAGTTTATAAATTCTAGGAACCTTTGGGCTAGGGTGTTGGAGCTAGAGTAATGCTCCCAGACTATGTTTGGGTAGTTGAAGTCACCCAATATAATGGTGTTTGGAGAGACCTTCATATTTTCCAGTGTTCTCACGAAGGCCGAGTGGGGTTCCTGGGTTTGGGAGGGTGGTCTGTAGCAGGCTATAAACTGGAAGGCAGTTTTAGCCACTGTTAGTTGCACATGGATAGTCTCTGATGCTTCGTGCTGTGCCACCAACCTGGAGGTGTGGGTATCTTTGATGAATATTGATACCCCCCCTCCTTTTGTGGTTCGGCCCACGTTTTGGGGCTGAAAAGCATGGTATGAGGTATAACCTGGTAGTGCTGGGGTGCTCTCGGGAGCCTTGAACCAGGTTTCTGTTACTGCATGGATATCGATGTTCTCCATGCTAAGGAGAGTTTCGAGTGCGTGCATCTTGAGGTTTAGACTTCTGGCATTGAGTAGCATTACTCTTAGTTTCTTATCCCTTGTGATACCTATGGAGGTGGGTTTGTCTTTTGACCCTTGCCTAAAAAAGGCACTATGGGGGTAGCAAGAGCATTTGCCAATATCCAAAAGCCCAGGGGTGACAGGTGCAAGCCATCCCTAGCGAAGCATCGTGCCTTGTCGAGCATGTCATCCCAGGCTGACAGGCATTGGATCCCCTTTGAATGACACCAATACTTAAGCTAATTGTTGAAATTGATCATCTTGCCTTCATATTGTGGCATCATTCTTGGTGAGGGTAAGATGCTACTCAAGGTCAGGGTCATACCGGCCTGGGCTACATGCTCAGAGAGCTTCTCTATGTCTCTTTTCATGTAGTCCAGGGAGGTACATCTCAGGTCATTCACACCAGCATGGACAATGTCTGAGTCATATTTGTACTTGCCTTGGAGTGACCTGAGTGCTTATGTTATGTGGTGGATCCTAGCGCCCAACAGGCAGCTCACCGTGACCTTCTCCTTGTTCAGCCTGGTGAGCAGGACGTCAGTGTGCCTGACGGTAGAGTCACCTATTACAAGTGTATCAGGTGTGTTGTTTAGCCTTAAGGGCTGTGAGTGTTCGGCACACTAGCTTTGTGAGCTATGTGTTGCACGTGTTTTGTTTTGGGGTAGCAGTTGCTTGGGTGTCTGCTTTGGAGGTCTCTGCTGCTTAGGCAGATTTTTATTTAGAGCCTCCAAGTATGTTTTTGTGTGTTTATGTGTTTGGTTTGCTGTCGTGGTAGGTCTATGTGAGACTGGAATTGTAGTGAGTGTGGTTTCCTTCTCCTCCTGACTGGTTACGCCAGTACTGAGTTGAGAGAGCTTAGCCTCCAGTTTGGCTATATGGTTGCATCTCTCACATGTGTTGGAATTTGTTGGGAGGAGGAGAGGGTTGTCTGTGTACATGAGGCAGTTGTAACATTGCCTCAAGATTCCCAGATTCACCAGCTGGACCGGAGAGGAGACTGACAACTGACCTTTGGACATGCTAGAATAGTATTGGGAATTCCTTTATAATTGAAAAAAGGGCCAATGGGGAACAAGGTACTCAAGGGGAGTTTGTGAGGGTGTAGTGCTTTCAATTTTTTAGTGCTGACTTATATAATTGCTTTAGTGAGCAAGTGCCAGGTAACTTAAATGCAATGTGTTACAGGTAACTTAAATGCAAAAATGACAAACAGTAACTTTCTTTCAAGTGAAACAAGGAAATAAGTACAGTAAGCAATGCAGATATTACTAGGGATCCACAGAAGCGCTGAAAAGCCGCGTTTTAGGTGGAATTAGCATTTCAGGGAAATAACAAGCAAACAAACAACAAGCATACAAACAAAGCTAGATTCAGCATAAGTTTAAATGCCTACAGTGGCAGTGTTTTTATTTTGAAACAGCGCTGCATCATAGGGTTTTCCCGAGGGGTCCATGAGTTTTGAAAATGCTCTCATATGGGGACAGCCTACCTGAACTTTTAAAACGTTGACAAACACTTAATTTACAACTGATCTTTGATTATATGCATTTGCTTAATAAATTCTTTTTACCAACAGAAATTTTGTTACTTAAAGACATTAACTCTGAATATATGTATTTGAAAGTTAATTTCACAGGCCCCATGTGTGAAAGATTGTTAGATGAAATGCTTAGTGCAGTAACACTGCTCAAACAGAGGCTTAGGAATGAGAAAAAGAAGAAATTGCAAAGGGACTGCTCTGATTTTTAGCAGGGTAATGTGTTTTCTTTGCCACAGGGTTCTTCTACCATAAATGGAGTAGCTGATCCTACTGATAGTACAGAATGACCAACCAGAGGAGTTTTAGGCATGGTTAACCTAGAAAGAACTGTTGTACCCACCCCCGATGACGTTGACAGAGCTGGAAATGGTAGCAGTTCATTAAGTTTGAATGCAGCTACTGTATCAGCCATTCCTAACAGTTTAGATAATGTTGAAATTACTAATGACAATGCGACTACTCCGCATGTTCCTGGAACAGCTTCAATTTGTAGTAATGTAGTCACCTATGAAGGAGTTGTAACGAATGGTGATTGTACTCTCCAGTGTTTCTGGAGAACGGCAAATGACTTTTAAGCTTCCTGGTACTACACCAACTAATAGAATGGAACTAGATGTTGATTTTCCATCCACTTCGAAGGATTTTTGTTCAACTGGCACCCTTTTTTTAGCAGAGCCTCTACCGATATGGAAAGAATTGAGGAAGGGTCATTCATGCAGCAGGAAGAAAGGGGGAGGAAAGGCTTGAGCAGCCAGGCAGAATCAAAGGGACCCTCCACCAGGAGCTGCAGACAGGTGAACTAGTCTATAACTTGTCTTCATTCATGTTAACTAAGGAACAGATTAGTGTGCTTGACAAAGGATTATCCTTTGTACCAGCTGCTAAAGCAGACTTAGCTGAGACTTTGCTAGATTTAAAACTTTTTGCAAGGCAAACCATGATTGATTTACTGTTCCCTAATAAGACTGTAGGACTGAATGTTTTTTAAGAAACCGAGTACTTTTTCACCTGAGTTTAAACCTGTTTTAGAAGCATTTTGTTAATTTATGTGAGGATGACCTCAGAAAGTCTTTAGACAGGAATTTACGTAGAAGTTTCTATAACCTCAAGTTATTCTGAGAATGAAGCACTGAATCAGTTAATAAAAGCCCCACATCTTGAGATACATCCTGCGGACAAGGGTGGAGGGACTGTTGTGATGGTTAAATAAATGTATCATGACAAAATGCTTAGTATGTTAGATGACACTGATGTTTATGTTTGACTTCAGAAAGTTCAAGTAACAGGTCTTGTAAATAGGGTGAATTTCTATTTACATGATTTGTTGATGACAGACTTGATTGACTATAGTTTGTATACTTATTTTACTTTTGAACATCCTAAGATTCCTACAATATATGGACTGCCAAAAACACAAGAATGTCACTAGCCCTCCCTTTCATCCCATGGTGTCTGGCAAAGGATGGCTCATGGAACCACTTTCCATATATGTTGAAAAGCAGTTGGGACTTGTACTCAAAACCACTGATACTGTGTTATGTGATGCTAAACAATTTTTGAATGATCTTTATGTATGGTCTTGAAATGTAGGTTTGGGTGATAACATTGTTTGTGACCTTGGATATTAACTCTCTTTTTACTGTGATTCCTAATGATGATGGAATTGAGAATGTTAGATTTTTTTGACCAGTAAGACAGCTTACTCCAACTCTAAGATTGGTTTGATCTGTGCCCTACTTGAGTTGATCCTAGAAAACAATGTGTTTATCTATGATCTGAATATTTTTTACAGAAAGTTGGGGGAGGAATAGGCATGGTGTGTGCTAACTCATACGCCAATGTACTTCTGCCCCAATGGGAACAGGAAATGATTTTCAATGACCAGCGTTTTAGTTCACATGTGTTGTTTTATAGCATCTATATTACCTGATCGAACATTTAGGTTAACGAATACCTAAACGTAGAACTGGTTGCTGTTTTCTTTCGGTTTTTCCCATTTAGGGGTCGCCACAGCGGAACTCCAGTCCGCTAATGATTGGCAGTCAATTTTTATATGGTGCCAAGGTGCCAGCCTGACGCCCAACCTTCAACGAAGGCACGCCCATTCACGTATGTCTTTTGAACACCACTCGACCACGGGGAGGACATGCAGACACCACACACAAGGACCTCCAGCTGAGAATCGAACGGGAGAACCTCTTGCTGTGAGGCGACAATGCTACCACTGCACCACCGCTGATAATACCTAAACGTCGAACTGGTAATATTGAAAAATTAAAACAGTGAATGGCCAATTTAACATAGGGAATGAATTCCCTCGGCCACAAAATAAATGCCCCCACACCCCCCTAACTAAATATACCAACTCTGAGATCGGTCTGCAGTGGGGAAAGGGGCAAAATCTGCATAACGGCCAAGGGAATTCTTTCCCTGCATTAAATCAGCCATTCGTGTGTTTTTGCTTTCGCTATTACCAAATCGATGTTTAGGTATTCTCTAACCTAAACGTTCGATCAGGTAATAGAACCCGTTTTATAGACGTTTCGTTGAAGATTTTTTTTGGTATGGAAGGGTTCGTGTGAAAACCTGCTAGATTTTGTTGAGTTTTTGCATGGCACTACATTTTCTTTTGAAATTTAGTATACAATACTCAAATGCTAGGATAGATTTCCTAGATGTTACTATCCATAATGATATGATTAGGAACCTTTCCACAGGTATGTATATGAAGCCATGTAAAAAGAATAATCTTTTACACAAGACCAGCATGCACCCCAGACATGTCCCCAAGAATGTGTTAAGGAACCAGATTTTGAGGGTTATTAGATTACATACTGACGAGTCTTCACTGAATACAGCTATTGAGGCATTGAAGTTTGATTTTATTCAGAGATGTTTGTAAGAAGGTTGAAGTTGAATGAGTAGTTGAAGAAGTATTTGGTAGTAATAGAGTTTTGGTTAGACCTTATTATTCTAACCCCTCTGTTGAACCATCTAGGCCTGAAGTGTCTTCTGAAGGCAGTACTCCACATAGGGTTATTTTTACCTATTTCAGTGATGTTGACGTGGTATGTGATATTATAAAGAAAAACTGGTCCATTCTCATGACTGATCCCAAGTTATTTAAAACATTAGGATCCTCTTCTAAGTTTTCTTTTAGGAATAATAGAACACTTAAACAATGGTTATGTTATAGAGAGCATTCTGTTAGGACAGTATATTTAGAACTTAAGGGTACGTATCCTTGTAGAATTTGTAGTACTTTTAAGCATATATTTTATTTATCTATTTATTTATTTATTTATTTTACATTTGTTGACCAGGATAGTCTGACTGGATATATGCTCATTCTCCCCCGTTGGCCTGGGGAGAAAAGCTCCAAGATAATAATACACATTGAACATTTAGTAAATGCTAGTTTCAAGCAGATTACAGTCATAAGCAATATATAATATATAATATATTATATTATAATATGTGGAGTGTGATCTTCATTCGTCACCCTAGGATGGCTAAGAACATTGATTCTGGTTTTTATGCGGACTGCACTATGAAGAATATAGTCTATTTAGCTCAGTGTGTGGTATGTGAAGGGTTCTATATTGGTAAAACTAATCATACTCTTAGGGAAAGGATTTTACAACACTACAATGATATTAAAAATAAGAAATTGACTAATGCCCTGGTTCAGCATTTTTTTGACAATGGCGAATCACATTCTTTTAAGTTTTTAGTATTTGGTATTGTGTACTCAGGTATTAGAGAAAGGGATTTATGTAATGAAACTGAATATACTGAACTTTGTGGGATATTAGATTTTAGGGCTAATGTCAGCCCAGGTTTGAACAGCAATGTTTCTTTAAAACCTGCTCAAAGGAAGAGATGCGTACATCATTGATTATATTAGTTAATTGATGACACATGACTTGGTTTTGAAATAAATTTTATTGGATGTGTTGAATTTTAAATGGGATTGAATTTTATGTTGGTTTTTGTTATATAGTCTGAAGAAGCAGAGTTGTTGCGAAAGTTTACCAATTTGTAATTAAACCAGTTTTTACTTGAACTTTTCAGCCTATTGTGGAAATTTTTTTATCGTAAATATCCTTCTACCCTGCAACTTTTTTTTCTTCTTCTTGATCCCTACTTCCCCACTACCTGCCAACTATAACATACAGATCCTTAACTTAATCATGCCACTCCTCAGCTTATTCTCTTTTCTTCACTTGCAGCTGGGCCTTCGCTCATCCTACCATGACTCTGTAATATCTCTTAACATATCTCCATCTCTGTCCCAGTCACCTATTCATTTCAACTTACATTCTTCATATATTGCACCAAACCTATTTAATAATGCTGCTCATCTTTATTCTAAATATAGACTGATTAATTCCATTTTGACTCAAACCAAAACAAAATTAAGTGAGAAAATACTCTCCAAAAACAAGTACCAATAATTCCCTGATTTACTATTATCATTATAGGAGGAGATATTCACCCTAATCCTGACCCCCACCTATCACAATGAACATGAAGACAATTCTCTTCCACACAATACTCTAACCCTACAATGGTCAACCCCCAACCGCAACCTCAATAATCTAAGCTTTTTCTGCCATAAATGTTGAAAGCATAAGAAATAAAATTGCCAAACTACTTGCCTGGATTATCCAACATAAGCCTAATATTCCTGTTGAAACTGAAAATCTGCTTAAACCCAGCATAAGTGACTCCAAAATTACACCTCCTGGCTATAATATCATCTGTAATGACCATATAAAGAGGAAATATGGTAATATTGCTTTAATATTTCCTAACAACTACCACATTTCACATTACAACAAACCAATACCAAAATTCAATTCAAGAGAGATTTTTATTACTTTCCTGAAATTAAACAATTATAAACAAATATGTATTACTGTTCTTTATATCCCTTCTGTTGACAATACAGCTATATTGGAAGATATCCTTCATTGGATATCAATAAAACTTCCACAAGAAAAAATACTACTAGGTGATGTGACTTTCAGTTGGTTAGACATAAACTTCAACTTCTCTACATCTATCACAGTGATGGTGAACCTTTTGGGCTCCACGCGTCAAAAATTTGGAAAATGCCTATCTTGACTTTGCTGGCATGCCCCCCCAAACAAAAGAGAAACAATTCTTTATATATTCATTTATTTTAAAAAATACAGTCCAATCATGTGTGCTGCTATGTATTATAAAAGTAAAAGAAAAATCAGTGACTTACAATATAAAAAATGATATGTGCACTGATAATTGGGCTTAAAATAGTACACCAAAAATGACCCTACTTTTAATAGTAATTTTGAATTGAACTGAAAAAATATGGAACACATTGCATTTGATTTGATTAAAATCAATTAATGACTTTTTTGTTGCTGAGTTTTAATAAATAAGTGCAGGGTCACATATTTCTTGTATTTTTGTTCATTCAGATTCTTTGGTAACTTGTGTTGATGAACACTGGTCTGTCACCAAAACGTCATGGTGTGTCACTGATTCACCATCACTGATCTGTCATGAACTTATTTGGTTTTACACAGCTAATTAATAGACTCACACGTTATAGCACAACATCAAATTCCCTATTATACTGGATCCTAGTATCAGACCCTAGCAAATACACCACCTGAATACAATGTCTGACTGTCTCAATAATCATCTATAAAACCAGACAGAAACTTTGGGCCATTTGTAAAAGAAGCAACAGACAAAGTAGGAAAATATAAAGACCAAAGCCTAGGGATTTTTGACAGGTATTAAAAAAAACATGGACTTGGGAAAGAAAGAGAGCTCTGATATGGTGCAGTATTTATGCAAAGGAAAAAGTCAATCTGATCAATACAAAAACAACAGCTTCAAAGATATTTGAAGAGAAATACAGCCAAAGGCAACCAAGTATGGAAAATTTCACAGTACAAAAAAATAAGATCACAAAGGTAAAATGTAGAATAGAAGATTAGTAAAATAGAAGTTAAACAAACAGAAGCTGAAGTTATGGAATACCTGCAAATTGAAGGATTTAGTGTAGAATACCTAACACAGATTATATTACAGCATGATGGAACAATGAGCCCCCAAAAGTAAGAATTATGGACATGGGGAAAAAAGAGATTTGATATGGTGCAATATTTATGAAAGGAGAAAGCAAAACGAATCAATACAAAAAATCAGCACCAAAAATATTTAAAAAGAGATATAGGCAAATGCATCCAGATACGGAAAACATCACAATGCAAAAGCTAAAAAAACAAAGGGGAAAAGAAAAAAAGAAGCTTAGCAACGTGGAAGTTAAAGAAATAAATAATGAAGTTATGGATTACCTGCAAATTGAATGATTTAGTTCAGAAACTCCAACAATAGTAACATTACAGCATGATGGAACAATGATTCCCCAAATTAAGGAGAAACAGGTTGAGCAGGAGGCATCTGATCTCTTGCTATACGAAGATGCTTTGGAGCCTTCAGAAGGAAGCCAGTACAAAAGTTCAGCTGGAGTTGCACAGCAAGGGAAGTAGCAGAAAACAGTGGCAACTGTAATGTAGTCAATGTTGTAGAGTGATTGGCCAGTGAGTTCCCATATGAAATGATGATGCAGGATGCAGCAGGAGAGTATATGTCATAGGAAGATGTTCTGGAACTTTCTGTAGAATGAACAAAGTAAATGGAGAACAAAGAATGTCCTCTCACTTTAGAAGAAAATGATCTAAGGGAAGAGTTGCTTGATTTAATAGAAATGGATAAAGATATTAAGATCAATGAAAAAATAAGATTACAGAAAATCAGTAAGACTCAAAATGTTAGAAGTTTGATAAAACAAAGGAGCGCAGTAATCAAAACTATTAAACAAAATTTATTTGATGTAACAGAAGTAAATAGAATACACTACCATGCAGCTAAATTAATAACAGAGAGAGTCTTACCATAAAAACATAGGGCAATAAGGGAAAGGAAAGGAAGAGATCAAATGCCATCACAGAAGCATTGAATAGAGAAAACTATAAACCAATTAAGACAAGAAGGGTCACTTTTAGAAAAGTAGAGAAGAGAAACCAGATCAACAAAATTCTTAGCAAGATGGATGTGATAAAAGCAATGTGCCGTATCAGAGCAGACCAGGATCTGCCTTATATTATTGCAAATAATAAACTAAACAGGTCAGCACAAGCAGAAAAACTTGGAAGATATGCAATAAATATAAAGAGAAAGTGCAAAATAAACAGTTCATTGATGACCTAAAAAAAGGTTTATAGAGAATTGGGAAACAAGGCAAAAGGAATAGAAACAGTGAAGTAGCAGGAAACAGTGGCAACTGTAATGCAGTCAATGTTGTAGAGTGATTGACCAGTGAGTTTCCATATGAAATGATGATGCAGGATGCAGCAGGAGAGTATATGTCATAGGAAGATGTTCTGGAACTTTCTGTAGAATGAACGAAGTAAATGGAGAACAAAGAATGTCTTCTCACTTTAGAAGAAAATAATCTAAGGGAAGAGTTGCTTAATTTAATAGAAATAGATAAACAGACACATTTTGGACTAATATCTATGAAAACCCTGTGGGACATAACAAAGATTCTGAAAGGATAGAAGAAGTAAAAGAAACAATAAGAAGTTCAAATGTACAGGATATGAAATGGGATGAAGTAACTGCCAGAGAAATTGAAAGAAAATTTAGAAAAGTTCCTAACTGGAAAAACTCCAGGCCTAGATGCAGTATCTATTAACATCTTTATACAAAGATTTAGCTGTGAGTAAGTAAAAACTAATTATATGTGCATCACAAACAGACACCAACCTGGTAAACAACAGGAAAAATTATACTACTCCTCCTTAAGAGTGAACCCGCAGCTATCCTTAAAACTATAGACCGATAACTTTCCCACCAATGATGTATAAACTATAAACTAGTGATGGTGGCAATTACATTTGAATGCCACTGTTAACCCGGGGATTAATGACAGCATTTCAATTAAGCTCAAATTGAAGTATAGGGCCACATGGCTATAGAAAGGGTTGACCAAGAGGGAGAGTATTTTTTAATTTTTATTTTTAAGAATTAACTGTCTAGGAAAGATTTGTTTCCTTTTCTTTTTAAAAAAAGAATTGATGTTAACTTGGACCCTAATGTTAGCTTTTAATTTACTTCCTTGGTTTGGTACAGTGTTGGTAATTATTTAATTAATTGGATGTTTTGATTGGGGGAAGGGTTCTTTATTAAGACTTATGCTGCACTTTATCCACTGTTCTGATGAAGTCTTATTGACAAAAGCGCTTGACTGGGGATTGTGTTTTTACTACACTTTATATCATGAGTTCTTTTTTACCTGCATTGTGACTTTGAATTTTACTAGTGGAATTAAATTTGGACATTATGCCTGGTGAGTCTGGTTCTTGGCAGCAGCTGGAGTGTTGCTTGTTCTAAAGTGTTGTATTTACACTCCAACACCAGAATTTTGTTTTATTGGTGATATTTACTGGTATTGCTGGCTGCCATCCTAAGACTCTACACTTGGAGATAATTCGTGTTAGATTTAAACAACAATGGTGATGGAGGAAACTGGGTTGCTGTCTGTATTTGAGGAGGAGTTTGATTCTGTTCCCTTTCCTTGTGGTCAGCAAAGGAGTGGGGCTGAGACAAATATTCTACAGTTGGTTTTAACATTAACCAACAAGGTATCCCAACTGCAGAAAGCAGTTCAAAAACTACAGAACCTGATAGTACATGTTTCCGAGACAAAGGGCAGACATCAGAGAAGGGAGTTGGGGAGACGTCATCTCTAACTGCCAACAAGGTAACAAGAGGGATACCGACACAGGGTTCTACAGTTTCTGTTGATGGTTGCTCCTTAGGACAGATTTGAGGTACGCAGGGCACCGGACCATGTTGTGATATGCTTAAGGACTGGTTTTGCAGCGATTTTGGACTTTTTAAAGCCAGGTCGGATAATAATGATGACAACATGGATAAAAAACTGACTGAGTTGGAACAAAAGTTATTAAAGGTACGCAACCTACAATGTGATAACGCATATTTGACTGAATGTGTAGGTAAACGTAGAGTACCTAAAGGTCTACATGTGTTTAAGTTCCCAAATGGTTTAAAAAATGGACAGAGTGAACGTGAGGAGTTATTGGAGATGTTTGATCGACATGGGATCGAACTGTTGGAATTCATTATTAAAATCAACAATAATAAAATGAAAGAACTTTTACTGACATTGATAAAAAGAATAATGATATTTTAAATGATGTGCATTTTAACATGTTTTCTTTTAAATATAACAATGTGTTTGATAAAGTGGAACAGGATGCTGAGAACAATATTGAAAGAAAGAAAAGGAAACTGGTTAGGGATTAGTATGAATATCAAAATAAGATAGCTTGCCCCTTACCCAAGACTTACACTGAGGCTGGAAATGAGAATGTTAATGGTCAAAGGATGGAAAATCCTAATTTAAGACAGGTTCTGCCCCAAAGGGAAAATGTTAGGGAGAACAATTATGAACAGGAATATCCACCCTTAAGAAGGTCGGAGAGGTTACAAAATAAAAACAATTACAGAAATAACAACAATATTTTTTTAGTACCTCCAGGAGGGGGCAGGGGGAACACGTACAGGAACCAACACCAATAGAGGAAGAACAGCTATCATTAGACTCAAGCACCAACAGTAATGGACAAGGGGATGAAGATGGGGAGATTATTAACTCATTTGGGGGTTTACTTCTTTCCTATCAAGGTTTTAATATTTTTTAATTATGCAGGCATAGATATTAATAAATATTTTTTTCTTTAATGATGAAAGGGATAACATTTGTGCCCTCTAGAAAGGAAGATATCAGTTCTACATTAACTGAGTTTAAACTTTATACTAGGAAAATGAACCTGAAATATATTTTTAAGAATAATTTAACAGTAGGTGGAAGAGATGGGTTAAGGAAGAAAAGTTGTTATAACCCTCCATTACATCCCCTTATAGGTACCTTTGACAAGATATGTTCACAGGAGATACATGAACTGTTGGATGACTATAGACCTAGGCAGTTTAACTTGACCAAAAAGGAAAATGATTTACTAAAAGAACTTAGAAGTATCCCCACCTTGAGGTTTATGAAACCAGATAAGGGGGAGGGATGGTTATAGTAAACATAGCGGATTATAATAATAAGATTTTCGGTATGTTACAGAATGAAGAGAAATATGAATGTGTGTCTAAGAATGAAATAAATATATCCTATAGAAAAATTAAATTAGTGTTGGAGGACTCCCTATTTCAGGGGGTAATCAACAAAGAAACATACCAATTTTTGAACAACAATAATCCAACCATCCCTGTGTTATTTGGGATTCCAAAAACACAAACATATTTATGACCCCCCCCCCCATCGGCTTATTACTACGAGTCATAATAGTATAACCTATTCTTTGGGTGTGTTTATAGATCGGATGGTGAGAAATTCTTTGACTTCTATCGACCACACTTTACAGGATTCTTGTGACTTTCTGAGATGGATTCAAAAAGATTATTATAGTGAGGGTTCTTGTTTTTTAACTATTGATGTAGTTGATTTATTCACCTCCATCCCCCACGAGATAGGGCTAGAATTTTTCCATGAGGTTTTGGTGGAGAAAACCACCTTGGGAAACACCATGGTAAAATTTATTATGGTGTTAATGGAAATAGTTTGAGAACAACTTTTTTAGTTTTGGGGGTGAATACTTCTGTCAGACCAACGGAGTGGCAATGGGCACTAGTTGTGCCCCATTATTTGCAAACTTAGTTATGTATTGTTGGGAAAAGGAACATATCACATATAGTCCATTTATAGACTCATGGACAGTTTACCTAAGATATTTGGATGACATTTTTATTCTCTGGAAGGTAGAGGAAAAGCATGGGGAATTCCTAGACTATGTTAATAGTATATGTGAGCATTTTAAATTCACAGGTAATTTTGGGAAGGACAATATAAGTTATCTGGATGTGTTTCTTTGGAAAGACAATGTTAAAAAATGTTTCAAATCTTGGGTCTATCGGAAACCCACTTTCTTGAATGATTACCTGGAGTTTAAAAGTAGTCATCCCTTACATATGAAAAGGAACATAGTAAAGGGTCAGATGGTGCGTATAGCAAGAATGTGTTCTGACCTCGAGGTAGCGAATGTTGAGATGGGTACCCTAATGAATTTATTTGTAGTGAGGGGATACCCACTGGATTTCGTTCTACCCATTTGTGATCAGGTAATAGGCGAATGGGGTTCAAGATATCAACCACTGTTGGGTGTAACCCAGAAGAAAGAGGTTTTAGATCCACATCTACAGAGAAATGATTTCACTTACTCCATGGTATTAACTTATGGAGAAACTCGCGATAAAATTAAGGAGATCCTTTAGAAAAACTGGGTACTCTTTAAAGGAAATGATGAACTTATGGGGATTGTTGGTAATGAGACTATTTTTTCTTGTAGGACGAACAACAATTTAAATTTTTTGTTGGAACACCCCATAGAGCAGGAAATGAAAACTTCTAAGGGTACCACTAAATGTGGAGCCTGTGACTACTGTAAATTTATTATCACTACTCCCACCATACAGGTTAGCACTACTGGATTGGAGGTAAGGTTAGCCACGGGTTCCTGTTGTACTTCAGGGGTAGTATATATTGCTGTCTGTCAGGACTGCCATGATTTTTATATTGTCAAAACTGAGAGCAGGTTCAGAAGAAAGATCTACAAAAACATTTACAGCATTAAGAAACAGGATGATAATAATGCACTATACCAACACATTAAAATGAATTCTGACCATACCTTTCTATTTGGTATATTGGAAGAGGTGCCTCAGAACCCTAGGGCGATGACTGGAAGAACAGAATAGATAGGGCTGAAATGAGGTGGCAATTATGTTTGAATGCCACTGTTAACCTGGGGATTAATGACAGCATTTCAATTAAGCCCGAATTGAAATATAGGGCACAAGGCTATAGAAAGGTTTGACCAAGAGGGAGAGTATTTTTTTTTATTTTTATTTTTAAGAATTAACTGTCTAGGAAGGATTGGTTTCCTTTTTTTTTTACAAAAATATTTGATGTTAACTTGGACCCTAATGTTAGCTTTTAATTTACTTCCTTGGTTTGGTACAGTGTTAGTAATTATTTATTTAATTAACTGGATGTTTTGATTGGGGGAGGGTTCTTTATTAAGACTTATGCTGCACTTTATCCACAGTTCTTACAAAGTCTTATTGACGAAAGCACTTGACTGGGGATTGTGTTTTTATATCATGAGTTCTTTTTTACTTGCATTGTGACTTTGGATTTTACTAGTGGAATTAAATTTGGACATTACGCCTGGTGAGTCTGCTTCTTGGCAGCAGCTGGAGTGTGTTTGTTCTTAAGTGTTGTATTTACACTCCAACACCAGAATTTTGTTTTAAACTATAAATTTATACTGGAATTGAAACCCACAGAGTTTAGAGTTCTTTAGAAGAAAAGTCAGTCATGACAATAGAACAAAAGGGTTACAAAAGAAAGTCATATGGAACAAAAGATCATTTGTTGTTAAATAAAGCCTTGATGGAGAATTGTAAAAAGGGGAAGAATTTTAAGTATGGCATGGACAGATTACAAAAAAGCATTTGGCTGTATTCCACATTCATGGATAAAGGAGTGCTTACAGATGTATAAAATACACCTTACATTGATCAATTATGTTACATTGACCATGAAACAGTGGTAATCCACTTTCCAGCTAAGCCATGATAAATTACAAATTATTATCGCAGGGATGAAAATGCAAAGTGGGATATTCCAGGGTGACTTTGTCACTGCTGCTCTTTTCTCTTGCCCTTAACCCATTAAGCTGTCACTTAGGCATGATTACAGTTTGGCTCCCAGAAAACAACAAATTGTAAAGACAATCTACATTGTCATTCTTTGTACCAGACTATCCTTCACTGTGAACTTAAAAAGTTGCAGGAACAAAACCTACATACCCAATTTACTGTTGCCATATTTCCACTTTTTATTTATCTTTGATTTTATTGTATTAAAAAAAGAAGTTATGTACTCACCATTATGTTCCATCTGAGTAGTTATACTTCATTTGTCTTCAACCTGTGGGATACTGGATCCATATCGGATCCGAGCCGGCAATTTCACTAGCATCTGCTCTGAGCTCCAAGCTCCTCCCCTTACCCATAATACACCTCCACTACCTTCCAACTCCCACATCGAGTTTGTTGACCCTTATACTGATAACCCAACCTGAAAATACATTATGACCTACAACTGCAGCCCGCAGGCTGTTCATATGACAAGGTCAGGGGGAAGGAGGGAGAGATGGTTGAAGAGAAATGAAGTAGAACTACTCAGATGGAATGTTATGGTGAGTACATAACTTCTTTATCTGAAGTAGTTTACTTCATTTGGTCTTCAACCTGTGGGACAGAGTCCCCAGCTACTAAACTCCTTGGTGGCCCTCAAGGAAGGATATTCCAGAGCACCGCGGAACCAAAGGATGCTCTCCTTCTAGAAGTTAAATCCAATTTGTAGTGAGAAATAAAGGTATGAGATGAGGACCAAGTAGCTGCTGAACAAATATCATCCAATGAGACTCTAGACCAAAAGGCCACAGAAGTAGCCATGGACCTAGTGGAATGAGCTTTCACCTGACCTGGAGGAGACATACCTTTATCCTTATAGACCTGAAGGATGCAATATTGACCTTGGAGATAGGTTTACCCAAAAAGGGTTTAGAGAAGGATGCAAATACCCACAAAGGGTTTAGAGAAGGATGCAAACAACTGATCGAATTTGCAGAAGTTTTTAGTCTGGTGTAAATAAAATCGTAACTGTCTATGAACATCCAGCAAGTGGAGTTTGTATTCATTTTGTTAGCAAAGTTAGGGAAGAAGACAGGTAAATTAATGGTCTGTGATGTTAACTTGTGATGCCACCTTAGACAGATTGGTCTGAAGGGAAACCCTATTTTTATGGAAAATCATATATGGAACTTTGATGGACAAAGCTTGCAGTTCTGAAACCCTTTTAGCAGAACTGATAGCCACCAGGAATGCTGTTTTCCAAGATAACAATTTAAGATCTGTGGTTGCAGCAGGTTCAAAAGGCAGAATGACCAAAGCTTGAAGAACCATAGTAAGGTCCCATGGAGGAAACAGGATCCTTGACCGGGGGTCTTTAACAGAAAAGTCCCTTTGATAAAGGCTTTACACAGTCTGGAGGAGGCCAGGGAGGCAGAATTCTCACCCACATGAAAATGAGAAATGGCAGCCAATTGAACTTTGATAGTAGAAGAACTTGCTCCCTGTTGAAAAATATTCACTAGGAAATGAAGAATGACAGAAATAGGAGCCGTGAAAGGGTCTAAACTCCTTTGAGAAGCCCAGAAAGAAAAACATTTCCATTTGCTGCAGTAAACCTTCCTGGTTGAAGACTTATGACCAGCCACCAGAATAGACCTAACTGAAGAGGATAATCCAGGAGTCCTAGTGATCATGGGAACTAGAGCAGCCAAGCCGTGAGCTTCAAACTGTTCAGGTTCGGATGAGGAACACCTGATGGGTGTGAAATCAAATCCTGAATGGGATCCAAGATCCAGGGCAGAGCCAAAAAATGAGGCCAAAGGAAGGGAAACCATACCTGGCGAGGCCAAAAGGGGGCAATGAGGATCACTTTGCTCCCCAGTCGACGAGCTTTCTATAGAAACCTCAGAATAAGAGGTACTGGAGGGTAAGCATACAGAAGACCAGGAGGCCAAGCATGGACTAGAGCATCTCTGGGGGACTTGCCTGGCAGGGGGTTCAGAGCAAAAAAACTCACTGTACTTCATGTTGGAAGGAGATGTGAAGGGATTTCAGCAAGGCTGACCCCAATCTAGGAAGATCTGCTCCGCTACTGAAAGATTCAGAGACCACTCATAAGGCATCAGAATAGTCCGACTTAACCTGTCCGCTAGAATGTTGGACCGTCCCGGATTGTACATTGCTATAAGAAAGCGACCAGTGGAGATCGCCCATTCCCACACTCTCATGGCCTTGTGACAAAGGGGGTAAGATCTGGTCCCTTCCTGTTTGTTGATGTACCAGACCACTGAGATGTTGTCTGATTGAATTGCAATGGTTCCCAGAGGAAGAAAGGCATGAAGGGCCTGCAATGCCAAAAGGACCACCCTCATCTCTAGAATGTTTATGTGCAAGCTGGTCTCAACAGGGGACCAGAGGCCTTGGACTGTCTTGCCTGAACAATGACCCCCACCTGAGTTGGGAGGAATCTGTGGTCACTGTGCTTGGAAAGGGGCTGAAACAAAGGGTCGTCCCTCCAAGATCTCTGTAGACCGCATCCACCACAGAACTGATGACCGACAGACTCAACTGAGGTGTATTGGATATGATAATGGAAGTTCCAACAGGGACCATTGTACAGCTAGTGTCCACTGTAGAATTCTCATATGTAACTGGGCACACAGAAGAAGCGTTATGGTCACTGCCATTGAACCTAAGACCCTCAACACTGATTCTGCCAATGGAAGATGAGAACGGTAGATCAGGTTTTGTACTCTCTCTCGGAGGTCAGGGAGATTTTGCACTGTAAGGTGTCTATCCTTGCCCCAATGTAGTCTATCATCTGGACAGGATTTAGAAGTGATTTGGATGCATTGATTGTGATCCCCAAATGCAGAGCAAGCTTTAAGAAATAATCCCTGGTTTGAGAAAGTAGACACCTGGTGGGAGCACTGAGGAGCCAATCGTCCAGGTACTGCTAGACCTGAATCCCCTGAAGCCTCAGGTGAGCTGCTACTACTGCCATCCCTTTGGAGAACACCCTGGGGGCTGTGTGAGACCAATGGGTAGGGCTCGAAATTGGCAATGATTGACTCCTAGATGGAAGTGGAGGAACCTCCTGGAGCTTCTGTGCATCTTTATGTGATAGTAGGCATCCTGCAGGTCTAACAAGCACATCCAGTCACTCTCTTTCAGGTACGGCATGATGGACTGTAGTGTGACCATCTGGAATTTTTGTTTGGCAATGGATAGGCTCAGGGTAGATAGGTCCAGAATGGCCTTAAGTCCCCCATTTTCTTTGGCACCAAAAAGAACCTGGAGTAGAAGCCCGGTCTGGACTGATCTGGGGGGACAGGTTCGATGGCTAGTTTTCCTAGCAGCTTGGAAATTTCCTGTGCTGCTGCCTCCCTTTGCATGGGTGGTATGTCCAGGAAGTGTTTGGGAGGTTTGGGAGGAACCACAAAGGGGACAGAGTATCCTCTGGATATAATCTGAAGCACCCATCGGTCTGATGTTACGGACTCCCATGCCTCCAGGTGCAATGACAATTGTCCTCTGACTGCCTCCAGAGTAGAGCAGTTGGGCAATCCCGCAGGGTTGCTGTCCAGTCCTGTCCAAGAAAGGTTCTTGAGACCCAAAATTTCTCGGACCCCCTCTGCCCCTGGACGGTGTCTATCCTGTCCCCCTCTGCTTCTGGGGGGGAAGAAAAGCCCTGAGTGTCCTGGGAATACTGTGACTTCCAGAACCACATCTTCTTTTGCCCTCTCTGATTCCAGGAAAAGGATCTTTGAGGGTTTGAGAAGCAGATTCAGATGGCAGACAGTGTCTTCCCATCCTTCTCACTCTGGACTAAAGTCTCTTTGACGGTCTTACCAAAGAGAGTAGAGCCATCATAAGGGGCATTGGCAAAGGACGCCTTGAAAGGTTCCGAAAACTGACCTAGTCTGAGCCAGACATTGCGCCTCATGGATATGCCGGACCCAGCTGCCCTAGCCACTCCTTCAGTAGCATGTGAGAGGAGTTGCATGGACGTGTTGGAGACTGCTTTCAAAGTGACCATTCTCATGGAGAACGAATCCCTGTTCTCCTGTGACATGGACTTAGGGGGAGACTCAGCCAGCTCCTTGACCAGGTCGAGCTGGAGTCTTGTGACGTGGGGCAGGTAGTTCAGCACCCTATTTATCACTGTAAATAAAATGCACTTAACTTGTGAAATCTGCCTCCATTGTATTGTACCCACTACATTGGTGGAGAATGTGATCAAAAATGTGGTTATCCTGCCAAACTGCAATATTTCACTGCAGCTTTGTAGCCTTCAGCGCACCTACTTTTGAGACTTGATTACTCAACTGAGAAGAGACATACACTTGTTTCCCTAAATGAGGAGAGAGAGAGAGAGAGAGAGAGAGAGAGAGAGAGAAACTTGTGCTGTACAAACAGTCACCTTTTTGCTTTGACCAAAATGCAATGTTTGTTGCAATTGCTAGTCTTGCAAGAGATGAGTAAGGTAAATTAAAGACAATTAACTAGTCTACAGAAATAGATGATTGATAAATTGGTTGTGCTAAAGAAAATGGTTCTCAGTAATGAAGCTTTGTTAAGAACTGGCAAACTAAGCCTGTAACTAGAAAGGTACAAATGACTGAAAATATATAGGAAATGCCAGTAATTAAAATATTTTAAATATGGAAAGAAGAGGCACATTGAAAACTATTGTTTAACTAGTAATGCTGTACCTAAAATATGTGATTTTTTTAAACCAAACTTAATTATGAAACTATAAGTGCTGTGCCTAACATAAATCTGATCTTTAACCAAGCTGCTAGCAATGAAAAAAATGTGAATGTTGGAACACTCAGAAGTGTAATTTCTAAATAATATGTTGATAATGAGCCTGTACCAGTCTAGTTCATGTGTGCTGATTAATTTAGACAAATATACAGTATTGCTGGATTGCAAGGAATTGAAAGGACTACTTGATTTTGTGAGCATGCATAAAACCTATGACAAGAGAAAATGGAAATGATATGTGTTCCAGGAGATAAGAAAGATTCCATTATAATAGCTGAAGAAATCCAAACACTGTTGGGTAAAGTGCTATATCCTCTTGTAATAGTAAGATTCCCCTAGTTCAAAGCGCTGCGAAAACTGTGGCTGAGGGAGCACAACAGCCATACCACCCTGAATATACACCTAAAGTAGCTACAGCAACCTAACATACTGCTAAAACACCCAAGTCTAAATATATCCCTAGTAAGAATGGCGTAGAGCAACAAAAGCCTGACACTGTTAAAATACATATTCCTGATAAAGAAAATACTTGTAGTAAAATGGAGGAGGGCTACAGCTGCATCCTTGCACACTACTGAAAACACACAGTTCTAAATATGCTCCTATTAAGAATGAAAAGCCTGGAGTACTGTTAAAATATTCCAAAGCAAAGGCAGCTCAATCAAATAAACTCCAAGACCAGCAAAGTATGAAACCAACAGCAAATAATGGCTCAAGGAGAACACAAAGGTGTATAAATAAAGATCTGAAGAAGTTTACTTCATTTGGTCTTCAACCTGTGGGATATCGGATCTGTATCGGATCCAAGCCAGCAATTTCACTAGCATCTGCTCCGGGCTCCAAGCTCCTTCCTTACCCATAATACACCTCCACTACCTTCCAACCCCCAGATCTTGTTTGCCACAGCTTGCTGAAGCATCGTGATCTCCTGAGCTCCAAGTAGTGAGTGGGTTTTCTGCTTTTAAGCAGCTTTTTTCTCTAAAATTATGAGTATTAGTGTTTAGTGTAGGTTCCCTCTCCTCCTCCCCTCTCTGGTGTGTCATGTAATAGAATCTTTTTTGTAGTTTAAAGTTAGTTTGTTAGTGTGATTTGCTTCCCCTCCCCCCTCAGTTTGTTCTGTGTGACTTGAGTGAGTGGTGAGTGGTCTGAGAGGGAAACTGGTCATTTTTTCTCTCCTTTTTTCCCTTCTCTAGTGTGAGTGTCTTGGATATTGGCATGACTGATAAGCCTGTTTTCAAAAGGTGCACTGAGTGTGGCCATAAATTGTCTCCTGCAGATGACTACACTCTTTGTGTGATGTGCTTGGATGTTGCCCATCTGAATACTGATTGCTCTATATGCGCGGGTTTTAATCTGTGTGCTATCAAGGACAGGAAGGCTAAGGTGTCCCTGAAAGGCCTTCTTCCCACTTCTGAGGTAGTTGCCTCAGCCTCAGCTTTGGTCACAGCGGCTGCTGTGGCTGCCTGTCCTTCTTCTCTTGCCCTTGCTTCTCCTCCCTCCCAGGCTGGGACTCAACCTCCCATTTCAAAGCCTGTGGAAGTGGAGCAGAAAATGGGCAGAGAGAGCCAAAACCTCATAAACCAGAGAAATGTAAGAGGTCTCTGGACCTTTCTTCTCCTGCCAAAAGTCAGCCTAGGATCCGTGACTCCCCTCAGCTCCAATCTCCGATTTTTTCCCTGGAGCCAGAGGAGACACATTCTCCATCTAGGGCCTCGGTTCCTCAACCCACCAGGTCAGAGTCTGTGGCCTCATTGAGATTCACATGTAGCTTATCGGAAGTTGACATGGATAAAATGATGAGGAGGTTCAATCATACTCAGATCCAGATGGGGGTCTTGTCAGCCCCCTCTCCCTCTGGAGGGGGGAGCTCACTTCCTTTTTTCACACTGATTTCTCCTCCTCTGATCTGTCCACTGGGTTCGGAGTACTTGGATCTGAGGATGGCATTAGTCAGGGGGTTGGCGCTGATGGTATCTGCTTCCTTGATGCCGACAGCTGCCTGGAGCATTTCAGATCTGACCAGTTCAGTTCTGAGCGGCTCTCAGAGCCAGAGCTTCGGTGTCGGATCCGAGGGAGTTGAACTTTTTTCATCAGCTCCGGCATTGTCAGGCCAAGTTCCCTCCCTCGGAGCTCCGGCCACTTTGGGCCCGGCTCTGATTCTCATGTCAGATCTGGGAAGACCAGCTTCCTTTTGGTTCACCAGGAGGTTTCTTCTCCCTCAGCGTTCAACGTGGTAGGAAGGGTTCTCTCTGCTGGATTGAGACCACTGATTATCCCCTCGGATTCTGCCCCGACTCCATCAGCTCTATCTATGAATCCCATCATTTTAATAGAGGGACAGCCTGTGCTTGAGGAGCCCCAGATGGTTCCCCCTGAGGAACAAGTGGCTTGCAAGGTCCCCCCGGAGAGCCCCACTGGAGACATGCCTTGCAAGCATACGTGTAAGTGGAGGCACTTGGACTCCCCTGAGTCCCTCACTGAGGACACGTATTTGGATGATGGGGAAGGTTCCACCAGGGCATTTTTTTCATTGCTAGCAGCTTGGTTAAAGATCAGATTTATGTTAGGCACAGCACTTATGGTTTCATAATTAACAGTTTGGTTTAAAAAAATCACATATTTTAGGTACAGCATTACTAGTTAAACAATAGTTTTCAATGTGCCTTTTCTTTCCATATTTAAAATATTTTAATTACTGGCATTTTCTATATATTTGCAGTCATTTGTACCTTTCTAGTTACAGGCTTAGTTTGCCAGTTCTTAACAAAGCTTCATTACTGAGAACCATTTTCTTTAGCACAACCAATTTATCAATCATCTATTTCTGTAGACTAGTTAATTGTCTTTAATTTACCTTACTCATCTCTTGAAAGACTAGCAATTGCAACAAACATTGCATTTTGGTCAAAGCAAAAAGGTGACTGTTTGTACAGCACAAGTTTATCTCTCTCTCTCTCTCCTCATTTAGGGAAACAAGTGTATGTCTCTTCTCAGTTGAGTAATCAAGTCTCAAAAGTAGGTGCACTGAAGGCTACAAAGCTGCAGTGAAATATTGCAGTTTGGCAGGATAACCACATTTTTGATCACATTCTCCACCAATGTAGTGGGTACAATACAATGGAGGCAGATTTCACAAGTTAAGTGCATTTTATTTACAGTGATAAATAGACAAAATAAAAACAAAACTACTTTTTATCAAGTAACATAAATTCTCATAAGTCATCCAGGTTTCCTATGCCAACAAAACTTTCAAACAGTCCATAATGAATCAAATATTTCTTCACTTGGGTTTTCCTGTTTACTTGTAAACTTGTAATAGTGAAGGAGTAATATATTCTCTGAGACTATTACTCCTTCACTGTTGCAAGTACACTTCCCTTTGGCATGATACATTATACCATTTATTTCACCTCCAGTGTATTATACCTACTACATTGGGGGAGAATGTGATCAAAAATGTGTTTGTTTTGTATGGCAATAGGTATGTAGTTGGTTAGTTCAGATGAATTGCCACCTTTGTGGAGGGGTATTACATAGGATTTTTTCCAGATGTCAGGGACTGTGTTCTCTTGTATAGACCTGTTAACTAATATGGAGACTGGATGTGCAGTATGGTTAACTGCTCGCTTAAGAAATAGAGGAGGTAAGTTGTCAGTAGAGAAGGAGCAAGTTTTCAGTTTGGTAATAAGATATTTGATGTAAGCAGTAAGGACAGGTTTAAGACAGAACTGGGTGGAAGAGATGGAGGGAAAGGGATCTGAAGAGGAGGGGGGTGCTGTCAGGTTTAGTTAAATTTTTTATAGAGTCGATAAAGAAGGAATTAAGAAAGGAGGTACTGTCAGTTGGTGAGCTGTTAGGACAGGGGCTGGAGGTAGAAGGGTTGCCTAGATGTAAGAGTTTGTTGATAGTACTCCAAAACATTTTAGGGTTGGAGTTGGGGTTGTCAAATGTTTTTTGATAGTATTGTTTTTTTTGTTGTCTCTTGGTTAGGTTCTTAAGCTCTCTACAGGTTTGGAGATGGCGGAGAGAGTTTGATTTTTCCAGGATTTCCAGGCACTGTCACATTTAAACATTAGTTTATGGGTGGATTGGGTTAACCATGGTGCAAAGTTTGTTCTTGTTATTATTTTTCTAGTGGGGGCTAAGGAGTTTAGGATATTTAGGAAGTTGTCATTAAATTTATAGACAGTGTTGTTGAGAGGGAGGGCACAGAGAAATGACCAGTTAATACAGGAGAGAAGATTATTGAAGGTTTCTGGGCAGAAATTAGAGAGGTTACGGCTACCTTTGTATTGGTGAGGTTTTAGCAGATGAGATGAGTGTTGTATCACTTGGGTAGGGAGATGGTCAGTGAGAGAGTCAGGTAGGGTGTTGGCATTGTGATACAGATTTGAGTTAGAGTTGAGGATCCAGTCAAGTGTAGTGTTATTTGTGTGTTTATTCATGCAGGTGGGAGAGGTGATGAGTTGTGAGAATCCAAAGAGATTGATGCTAGCATTAGAAGAGTTGGAATTAAGGGATTTCTAGTCAGTATTAACATCACCTAGGATGATAGTGTCATAAGAGATTTTTAGAGATGCCCAGGAGAGAAATTGTTTCAGGGTAGGGATGTTGTTGCCAGGTGGGATATAAACTGCTACTATGGCAAGGTTTTTGAGATTGTTTAATTTACAGCTAGCAATAAGAATTTCAGCTGGATGGAAACTGGGAGGAGGTGAAGGCAGAGGATAGATAGAAAGTTTGTCAGAGTATACAATAGCAATTCCACCACCTCATTTCCTGTGCCGATCGAGGCGAAGGATGTTGCAACCTGGGGGAGGATTTCAGAGTTTGTGATATGGGGTTGTAATCAAGTTTCTGAGAGGGTGAAAATGTCAGGGCTGGAGAGAGAGAGAGAGAGAGAGAGAGAGAGAGAAAGACAGAGAGAAGGGCATGGAAAGAAGTAACTTTGTTAGCAATGCTTTGAATATTGAGGGAGAGTATCTTTAAGGACTTGGAGAGTGAGGTTGAGGAGTTTGGATAGAGGTTATATGGGGGGAGTGGAAGAAAGGTCTGGTAGTATATTGAAGGTGTTAGAGGGGAGAGTATGGGTAATTGTGTCTGGGTCGGAGGGTGCACCAGGGTTAGGGTGAATATTGCCTCCCTGAAGAAGGCTTGGAAAGAAGGGTTTCTATGCTGTGGTAAGGGGGCTGTAGAAGAGAAGTTTGGGTCTAATTTTTGTGGGGAGAGAGGGTGGAAGAAGTATTTTAAATTTATGTAATAGAGTTTGAAAGTGAGTAAACATTGAAGGGGCTATAGATAAGTTTATAGAGGTAAATGTGTTGCAGTGATTGAGGGAGATAAGAAAAGAGTGGAGTGGTGGTAGTGGGAGTGATAGGAGGTGGAGTAGGAAAGATTGCGTAGAAGGAGGGAGTTAAGTAGGATGAGTAACATATTCAATGTTAAGGAAAAAATAGTAGGTATGTAAGAGTTAATTCATGTAAAATGATGGAGGAGGTAGTTTTTGTGAGGCTGGTTAGGTAGGATTGGCTAGAAGGAGGAGGTTGGGTGATAGTTGGGGTGTGCTTAATGAAAGTGAGTGTATAAGTTTGAGGAAAGTGGGGGTGGGTGGAAATGGCTGTAGGGTATGGGAGTGGAGTGAGCCCGAGTCCAGGGAGGGCGAACAGAGAGGGCATACCCTGACCAGGGAACCCTGGTCGAAATAAAAAAAAAAATCAGTGAAGTATTTATCATAAGTAAGGTATTCTTGTTGTGTTCCCGGGATGTGGAGTAGTCTAAAATACAGAATGAGAAATGGTTCTTGTTATACTCTGTTAAAGGCTTATGCCGAGGTGCTGGAGAAGAGAAATTTATATTCAGTATTACGAAAATAAATTTATTGGATTTACTGGCTGAGTCATTTTTTGGATTATTGCTTCATTGTGTGGTATAATAAAATACAGGTTTTGTTTACACTTGGTTTGGTTACAGGGAAATATGTTATTAGACTTTGCTATTTGAATCTTTGTGGGAAGGGGGGGGGCTAAAAGCCAAACAGTTGTCGTCCCTAGCGAGGTGTGGGCCAGACGCTGTAGTTTATCAGAACTAAAGTATAAAATATGGAGTGGGAGTGAAGATTAAGTTAAAAACTGTTGATATACACTTCTTTTTTTTTGTTAGTGGCCTGATATTATCTATCCCAGTTTGAAGAGATTGCAGCGAGCAGTGGAAATATGCCCTCTGGTGGTCAGGGGTAGTTCAAGATTTGCAGGGACTTTACAACTGAAAGAAGAGATAGATAAGACAATGTGTAAAGTAAGAAATACTTGATGAAACATAAGAAGTAAAAAAAAAAAAAAACTTCTCAACTACTAATGGTATGGTCAGGTACATTAGCAGTACATTCCAAAAACAAGGTAGTAGACAAAATATAATGTTTAACAGTTGGTCTACAAGATTCATTTGCAAAATGCTACCATAGAGATACACTATGTCCATCAGTTAGCGGGACAACACAATTCATTTTGATATTGATTAAAAGCAGATAAGATAGCACAGAGCAACTTGAGGGACAGGTCATAATACTTGTGTGGAATCCTGCTCACATATACACAACTGCGGTCACCAGTCAACAGTCTAAAACAGTTGCGATGCAGCCACAGTTCAACAATTAAGATATGAGGCAAAAAAACACACCACTCTACTAGGTAGTATAATAACAAGAAATATTAACATTCAAACATGAACAAAAGTGGAGTACAGCATCCATTCTGTACAGTGAAACAAGTTAAATACCAGGCAGTTGTTTCAGTTAGTTAAAACTAGGAAAAATTATACCTAAAAGCACATTGCAACATGAAACACTTACTGTTTGGACACACGCTGAGGAATATGAGCAGCTGTAATGGTAAATTCAAAGATGGCGCCCGGGGTTTTTGAAAGTACTGGTTGGCTAGAACCAGATATTATATGATGGGAGGAAAGTGCATAGGGGAAGAAAAGCCAAATTACAATATTATATCAGACCCTGACTGGAGAACCGTGGTAGAAGTAAAAAAAAAAAAAAAAAAAAAAAGTATTTATCTTAAGTAAGATATTCTTGTTGTGTTCCCAGGATGTGGAGTAGTCTAAAATACAGGTTTTGGTTACACTTGGTTTGGTTACAGGGAAATATGCTATTAGACTTTGCTATTTGAATCTATGTGGGAAGGGGGGCTAAAAGCCAAATAGCTGTCGTCCCTAGTGAGGTGTGCACCAGACGCTGTAGTTTATCAGCACCAAAGTATAACATATAGAGCGAGAGAGAAGATTAAGATAGAAACTGTTGATATACACTTCTTTTTTTTTTTTGTTAGTGGCCTGATATTATCTATCCCAGTTTGAAGAGATAGCCGTGAGCAGTGGAAATATGCCCTCTGGTGGTCAAGGGTAGTTCAAGATTTGCAGGGACTTTACAATGTTTGGGCACACATGCTGAGGTATACAAGCAACTGTAATGTAACTTATTTCTGCCTATCCTACCCATCTTCTCATAGTGTGTGTCCTCACTAGCATCTCTCCATCTAAGTGAAGAGTTCTAGATTCCCTTCTAGTTTCCTGTCAAATGATGATAGGTGAACTAATTTCACTCAATGTTTTGTTCTTGTATCACCTTAACACCTTTCAGATCATGAGCTTATCATGGTAGAGGGGTTTGCATACCCCCATTATCATTAGAGCTGTGTTGCCTGAAACTTTCTACTACTTTTAGGGTCAGTCTTGGCAATGTGGTCTATTAAGAAGGTACATGCAATAAACAAACCAAAAATTATGTCTACTGATTTTTTTTTTTTCAAAGAATAAAAGAACCTTGCCCAGAAAATGGATGTTAGGACCCACCCCTACAGCCAGCCTGGAATGATGCTCACCATTGAGTACCTGATGGTTGGGTGACATATCTAGCTTTCAGATGCCTTTTGAAAATGTTGTGTGGAGCTTATGGAAATACAACATGAAGAAGTGTGCTGCAACATAAAGGAAATTATGGATGCCGCTATAGTCACTTATGCTCCAGTAATAGATGGGGAGAGGTCAGGTGCAGTTTCAGTTAAGTGCCAGGTGCAAGTAGAATGCATTATAATGGGCTACATCCTGGCAATGTAAAATTAATCATAGGATGCAGACTGTCAGTTCACTGTTGTGAAGGTGTGAGAGCTTATGTGGTGGGTTGAAAAGTAGCAGCTAGATATAGTTGAGCTTACCAATGCAAAGTAGTGTTTTTGCAGACCCTCTTAGTTAGGGTGATCTCTCTTTTTTTTTTTTTTTTTGGAGCTGCTTTTAAAAATGCTCCTGGCAGGTGTGAGGAATGCTTACAACTCCCCATCTGGGTGGTGTACAGCAAGGATTTGTTGTAACAGATGAAAGTTGCCTTTATGTGACTGGGAATTTCATAAAGAAAAATATGTTTGTGCATATGCATTTTACAGGTCTTTGGAGCATTCAGACTTCCTGAAAACCATGGGAGTGGTGCTTGATAGATTACTACCATCTAACTCTGTAGGCCTACAGAAAGACTTCAGCACTTCAGTGAGGAATAATGGAGATACCTGGAGGGATGTATACTGGAGGAAAGACTCACTTGACCTGAACCAAAATGGAAAATGCTACTGGATTCCTGTACTAATCATGGATTGTCCATGTTTAAACAGAAAATGGTTGTAAGTGTTTGTGGTGCCAGAACATCTTGAGCCAAAGGTCTAAACCGCTACATCACCATGTCCATAGTAATAGTCAAATATATGCAACAGAATATTCACTTTATTTTACATGATTATAGATATTATTTGCTGCAGTGCCTACATGTGGATGTTAAAGCACTATAGAATATCTTGACTATCCCAAAATGCTGGTCTTTGCACAGTTGAACACTTGTAATCCTTCAATCACACAAAGTACAGCATTGCATGCCAGTGAAATACACAACTGGGAGGTAGTGGGACTTCTATCCCAAATGGCTTGCGTAATTACAAATATCATTTGCTACATTGCCTACATGTGTATGTCACAGTACTGTGGAATACTCTGACTCTACCATGATGCTGGTCTTTGTATGGTTACTTGCTTTACTCTTTCATATATACAAAGAACATCCTCATGACCATTAAAATATACCAGATGGGTGCTGTAGTAGATCTACTGTACAAATGTGCATATTAAATAAATACTTGTGAGAAAGTGACATTCAACATTATTGTCTTTATACTTCAATGAACACTATTGTCTAATACCTGATAATAAATAAAGGGCAGTGCATGCAAGGGTAATCTTTAATTTTAATTTTAATTAATGCATATTAGCATAACTTTATTCTTGCATACACTTATTTTTTTCTGTCAGTGGTTACCTATCTACTATCTATACACTCTACTGTTTGAGAGTATTGACTCCATTTCCACTATATGTATAAATTTGTGCAGTTACTAATGTGTGCTACAAAAGTTTCCATTGTTTGACTTTTTTAAATTGTCTGTAATTACTCTGTACATTATTATTGTGTGATACTGAAATTGCTATTACTTCATATATATTATTTATTGTATTATTGTGTGATATTACAAATGCTACTATCTTACATATTATACCATGATCCCCCCAAAACGTGCACGCTGATTGGCCAGCATGCCCATTGTAAATTGAGTTATACTAATGGAAAAAGGTCCAGTCGCTCGGACTTTTTTCCATTAGTATAACTCGGTTTTTTAAAACACTGTCTCGCTATGTTAAATGGGTTTAACATAGCGAGACAGCTTTAAAATAAGCAACGGAGATCTCCGTTGCTTATTTTAAAGCTGTCTCGCTATGTTAAACCCATTTAACATAGCGACAATGTTAAAAACGGAGAAAGCAAGATCTCCGTTGCTTTTTAGTGTCTCACTATGTTAAATGTGTTTAACATAGCGAGACAGTTTTAAAATAAGCAACGGAGATGTCCGTTGCTTATTTTAAATCTGTCTCGCTATGTTAAACTCATTTAACATAGCGAGACACTAAAAAAAGCAACAGAGATCTTGCTTTCTCTGTTGCTTTTACAACTCTGATGTACTGCGCGCGCAGTACATCAGAACTGCCGGATGCCAGACATCTGCGGAAGGGCAGTAAACAGGCATTATACTATGCCATTATTTAAGAAAAGTAATAGTTTCTTTTCTTAAATAATGTCATGGTATAATAGCAATAACCCACTTCTGGGTGTGGGTAATGCTAAATTTACCCACGGTTGGCTTTGTTTGGTTCCTCGGGCCTCGCCCTCGGGACCAAACCATGTCAACCGTGGGTAAATTTAGCATTACCCACACCCAGGCGTGGGTTATTGCTATATTCTTACTCAATTATTGTATGATTCTGCAAATGTTTCTACTTTATATATTATTTATTGTGTTATTGTATGGAGCTTTTGTCCGCAGGCCTCCACTGAGAATGGACAACTCTGCCCAGTCAGACATTTCCCAGTAAATAAATGTAAAATAAAATAATAAATAATAAATTTTATTTTTCATGAATGTAGCTATCACTTGTTTATTTGGAAGTGAAAGCTTATATATTGCACTTCATTTTTTTAACAATAGAAATATTTTACTGCAGAAAAAGCATGATTTTGGGAAAGCAATACTCAGCATTATGGTCTTTATGGTTTGGCAAATGCTGTTCTGTCATACCCTGTAGTGAGAATTAATAGCAAAATGTAGGTAAGAAGAATATTTCATGTTATTTTACTTTGAATGCAGATATCATTTGGTGCACTATTTGCATGTAGATGAAGGTATTCACATATTCCTGTTTGGCTTTTCCTATTTTATAATCTAATAAGAAAGGTATTACTGCAAAAAATAAATAAATAAAATAACCGTGGGGAGGGGTTTAAGCTATTAGGTGGTGAGACAGTTCTCTGTGGGCAGATTTAGGTGAATACACATAACTGAAGTGAAATTCAACTGCAGTGCCATAACCACAATATCACAGTTTTAACAATTAAATGCATTGGGGCAGAGAAAGTGAGGTGTGTGGTGGTCGGTGTACGATACCTGCTTATACAACTACAACATGTACAGGTGTGCTACAGCATGGACGTATTCATGGATGCTGCTGTAGTCACTTATATTTTTAGACTTTGCAATGGGGGGGGGGTAAAGGTCCTCACACACTATTAATAAAGTCATTGCCCATTGTACACTGTATTTTCACTGCCAATGCCCACTAGGCATCCTGCTGCTATTGTCTGCTGTCTCCAGATGCCTGGGGCCAGGGACGTTATTTGCCCATGTATACTTGGTTATTGAAGCTGTGGGCATGGTGCTGTGTGCTTCATTTTGCCTGCAGTGAATTTGTGACAGCCATAGGTCTCTGTAGCTGAATTTTTCATCAGCCGTGTTTCTCCAACAAAATCTACCCTCCAGAAAATGTCTCACTGCCTAACAGCCTGAACCCATGGTGAAGAAATACTGATTTTATGATTTTGTGCTTACCAAGCACTGCTTTATGTCATCTGATAGTGAGTAGCAATATTCAAACGTATTCAAGAGGAATATTTCACTTTATTTTACATGCTTACGTGTATCACTTGGTGTACTGTTTGTAAGTGAATGTTACAATACTGCAGAGCATCTTGACTATCCCATAAATTTTTGTCATTTTGCAGTTGAATGCTTTATTCATTGTACCAAACAAAGTGCAACATTGAAGGCCAGTAAAACATGGAATCTAGAGGTTGTGCTAACTGTATTATACAAATGTGCTTGTAAAAATGTGGTCATGGAGAAGCAATATAGAGCATTATGGCCTTGGGGTTTAACAAGTGCTGTTCTTTATTCCTGATAGTAAGAATGGATATATGCCATATGACTGAATGATTAAAACATTAAACCTCACTTCAGCAAAATGAGAGCATTGAAGGTCTTAATCATCAAAAGCCAACATCAGCAAATTTCACAACATTGAATAGCAACAGTTGTCCAACAGCTGCACATAAGTTGGAAAGAATATACATATTTACTACCATCATGTTATACATGCCAAAAGTAACACATAAGATGCTAATATAGCAGCTTTTGGCCAGCTATTGCTATTCGATGTTGTGAGATTTGCCGATGTCGATTTTTGATGATTAATATGTTCGTTACTTTCATCTCGCTGAAGTGAAGTTCAATGTTTTAATCATTCAATCATATGACATGAATCCATAAGAAGTAACAGCCACTATAGGCAAAAATGAATGTTTCACTTTATTTTACATCTGTAAATATCATTTGATACAGTGCTTGCACATGAGTATAGGAGATCACAAAATATTTGAATATATTACTGTACAGCAAAAATGTCTATGGAGAATACAACAGTATATTGTGGTCCTGACACTTTCCAAGTACTATTTTTTTGGTCCTGATAGTGAGAATAGTCAGTAGCCAAATATAATCAGGAAGAATGTTTAAATCAAATTTACATGATTGCAAATATCATCTGGTGTAGTGTTTGGATGCTTGCATGTAGCAATTTATTGTATTGATGATAGTCTTTGCACAGCTGAATGCAGTATTCATTCAACTGTAGAGAGAACAATATTAAGACAAGTATAATACAGCATATGAAGGCTGTATTATTTGTACCACATTATTAAAAAGGTTGATGATGAAGAAGCAACATAGATAATTATCTCTTATTTGAAATCTATTTCTCACACCTTCAGGCCAACACTCCTGGACTATGGTTATCAGTATTTGAAGATAACTGTGAATTGGGTGTGGGTATTAGATTTTCCACTGACCACAATTGTTCCAACATTGATTAGACCATGTTAACAACTGGTGCAAGGACAATCATATGGGATCAATGTGAAAAAATGTAGCATAGTTAATTTTAGTAAAGAAAACATTTTCACATACCATATAGGTGACACACTTCTCCGATAAGACACTGTAATAAGGGGTCTAAGCATTCTTGTTGCTAACTCCTTATCATTTGACCATCGTGTCTCTGCAATAGTTCAGAAAGCCTCCTAACTGGCTCATCTAATTTTGAAAGGTTTCTCCACTAGATCCAAAAACATCTTAAGTCATCTTTACTTGTATCTTGGTAAACTCGTATTTGATTAAAATGTACCTTTTGGTATGCATTTTTCTAAATATATCACGCAACCTGAAAGCCCTCTGAGATTCATAATTAAAAAGCTCAGTGACCTCAAAAAAAATCATAGTTATCAGGACAGACTGGGAGCCCTCTCTCTGTACTCAGTCACTTATAGACTCATCCATGGAGATATGTACCTCTATTCCAAGCCTTTTGAGCAATGAAATATCCAGCATTCTTTGACATCCTGTTCCTTCACAGAACAAATGGTACTGCAAATATCCAGTTAAAGGAACTAAATATCCATCAGGAGATAAATAAGACAAGTTGACATGGTAGATTTATATACCAATGTATCTCTCACATCTAAAACAAACTTATAGTAGTCAAAGCAGGATAGCACCCTTGAAATCTTCAAGGTAAACTTAGATAATTGGGTGGCCAGTCTCTAATTCTCACCTGGTGTATCTTTGTCTTGCTTTCCTTGAGGCTAGAGAGAACATTTGAATGGGGGGGGGGCTAGGCTTGTAATGGTACTGAGATTGATAGCTTAGTATGTGCCTAAGAACATATGGTAGTTATGTTTTTTTAATAAGTACCATTCTCTGATATTCTATAATTAAAAGAACTAGACAAACATAGGCAACACTGATATTTCACTTTACATGATTACATATGTCATTTTATTGCAGTTTTTGTGTGTGGATGTTACAGTACTGTGGAACACTTTGACTTTCCAGTGATACTGACCTTTGTGCAGATGAATGCTGCAGTCATTCAAACATTCACAATGCAACATTGGAGACAAACAGAACACAGCATATGAAGCTGTATTAGTTCTACAACAGAAATATACTTGCAAAAAAAGTTGATCATGGAGAAGCAGCATACAGCTTCATGGTCTTCATATATTGACAGTCATCGTTCTCTGATACACAGAAGTTTGGAAAAATGGCCAAATGTAGGCAAGTGGAGTATTTTACTTTATTTTATTTGACTGAATATATAATTTGGTAGACTATTTACATGTGGATGTAGGAGCTCACATTGTTTGCCTTACAGTTCATGATTTGATCATGGGGAAGCAACCAATAGCATTAGTCTTAATAGTTTGACAAGCATTCATCTCTGCTACTAGAAAGTGAAAAGTAATAGCTAAATACAAGCAACAGGAATGTTTAACCTTATTTTATATGATTGCAAATATAATCTGTGCAGTCTTTGCATGGGGATTTTGCAATAACATTGAATACCTTGACTATCCCCTGTAGCTTGCCTTTGTGAGGCTGAATGCTATGTTAATTTAACAATGCAAAGCAAAGCATCAGAAGCCAGTAAAACACAGCAGGTGAAGGTTGTGTTAATTCTACCCCAAAAATGCATGTTTCTAAAAATATGATCATGAGGAAGCAACATAAAGCATTACGGATGCGAAGCCTTAACAAGCACTTTCTTTTATACCTGATACTGGTAAATAACATCCCAACATTGGCAACAGGAATATTTCACTTTATATTATAAGGTAATAGATATCTGGTGCAATGTTTTACTACATTTTATTGCTACAAGTTGTGTCAACTACATATGTTATTCTCCTTTCTCTTCAGTTTTGTATAATGTATTGATATATTGATTATGCATAAACATGCAGTGGAGACTAGATTCACTGTAGGCATCTGAGACAAACAATTTTAGTGTCCTTTAATGTTTTACACTTTACCCTTCATATGCTGCCTGTCATCTAGTATGTCATGTGACTAAAAAAGTAAGCTCCAAATAATGTCATGGCTTAAGTCTAATGGAAAGATGTAACATTTTAAAACATATACTGCTTTCACAAGGAGTATCAGAAGAGCTATTAAAGTACCGAATTTGGTTTATTCCAAATCTAATTACTTATGAATAAAAAACATAGTGTAGTACCTTTATTGCAGTGCACCAGATAGTAAGAAAATGAAAAGATAGTAAAATCTATAATAGTTTGCTAGTGCTTCTTAGAGCAGTTGTGAAAGCTACAAAATGGCATTTTACCTATACAAGTATTTATTACATTTTAATTGTAGTCTAATGTCTTCTTCTGTAAATACATATAGTTAATTGGGCATATTAAAATCAATTTGCTGCTTTTTCACAACCGTGTATTACTTTTCTGTATCACTTATAATGAATGAATAAATGAAAAAATGAACGAATGAATGAGGTAGTCCATAGGAAATTACTTCTTGCTTCCACCACTAACATACCCTGACTCCATTATACCCTAATATAGCACTATCATTATTCAGCAGGGCTAGGTTTCTACTCTATCACACGTATGTTTGAAAATACAGCACTGATCTAAGAGATAAGTAATTTAATCTGAAAATCTTTTTGTGGTGTTGCAAAAAGAAATGTTTTTCATTTTCATGCCCTACTTAATATCAAATCTGATAGATCTTTTTTTTGTGGGGTGTAAGACATAATATTTCATAATGTGTATCAAGATTACAGACTTAGTTATCAGTTGCTAAGGGCGATAGTAATTATTAAATGTTAGCACTGCATGTTGTTTTAAATCTAGAAAAAAAAAGACTTTGGGCTTTTGAAATTTCACTATTGTGAATGCTAGATTCAGTTCCAGCAGCTTTATTACATGTTCTAGCATCTCTAGAAAGCACATACTCAGAGGCATTATTTGTCTGTGTGCATCTAAGTTATAAGGTACACTCTGTAAACCAAATGAGTAATTTACATACATCATAGTAGTGACTAAGCTATGCTTATAGCTGATGTTCTAAGATAAATAGATATAGCTTGCTGTATGCCCCACTCCCCCCAAAACGTTGAAAGTTCCTGTTTTGCATGACATCAAGCTGTTTCACTTAATATTGTATCTCATTAACAAGTAAATCAGATTCACTTTCTTTATGTTTTATATTACTCTTTGTTAAATAGTGGTGAAAGGGGTAAACTTGTTGGGCTTGGTCCTCATACTGCAATATCCATCCAGTAATGAGATACTGCTCCCATTTGTAATTATTTTAAGAAATGTGACTATCTTACTAACTTTTTTCTTTTTTCTTTTCTTTTTGAGTTTTCCACTACAGAGATTGTTTGTGGTAATTGAGTGCACCTTGTGGCGAGATTATTTGTCTAGATTTCTTTAAGTTATTAGACCTACATTGACATCTAATACATATTGAGATACACACAACCACCATGCATCTCATATTTTAGGAGGCTTCCATCAACCTGTGGTATGTAAAGTGTGAAGAACATACAAATCAACCTTCCATTGATGTCTTAAAGACTGATCATTATTTACCATTGTTATTAATCTCTTCACCACGACATCTTCTTCTTCTTCTTGCCACAGTTAATTCATTGGCTCAAGGTGAACTTTATTCAAAGCAGAACCCTTGTACACAATATTCCAGATGTAACTAATTAGTAATATGTGGCCAGAGGGTGGTATATTCTTATTAATGTTGCCACATTAGATTATAGGATGATTTTGGCTTTCTTGCAACTCTGATATCACTTTGTTTGAGAGGGTTCATTCTACTTATCCATCATGAATTTACAAAGTGTAAAGCAGGGTGAAGCAGATTTTCTTCTGTTTCTACTAGCACCCAGTATTTCATGATGCTTCCTTGTTGTTGCTGTAGCAACACTGCAATAATAGTAGTCTTGGTGAGAATGTGCCCAGCTGCACCATAACTATTCAACCATAAATTAGTTGAAACTTCAGCTGGATGAACCAAACTAATTCAAGCTTCAATCAGATAATAGAAATGACAAACAGAATCTTTTACAGGAGAGCAAGCTCCCTGTGCACCACACTCACCTTACTTATATATAGCAATGCCGTGGTAGCACAATCATTAAAGAAGAAAGCTGAAACCTTTGATTCAGTGCCAGTACACAAATAAAACATGTACGAGCAGTGATTCCTGTAGAAAACAGTAACCAATAAGTCGCATATTGGAGAAGGATATTCTGTAACTTCATTCACATTACACTCAACAAACAACAGGGAAGCTTGTCAGCACATTAAATTTATGCCACATTTGTTTGTGAGTCACTGGCTAGGAATGGAGGGTCATATCTTCACTGACCTTCTGACTGAGACAAGTGGCACATTGTGTACCTTAGGAATTCAGTATGATGTTACTGGATAGCACATGAATGTGGGTAATTGTAAATGAAAACATACATAAAGCAGTAACTTGTGGACAAACTGTTATTCCTGGCCGTAATTACCCCCAACCCATTTCTGAATACCCACGATAAAAATTCTCAAATATTCAAGAGTTCCTTTTTTTGCTTACAAAACCATTTCTTCCCAACTGTCTTTTTAGGTCTTACTGAAGTGAGTATATAGCACTTCTCCCATGAGAAATGTATGTATTACTGTTCTCCTATCATCTCACATATCAGTGTGAATATAGATGCACGAGTATATGACACTTAGTCATATACTGATATTACTGATATGGAGATTGACAAAAATTGGTCGAGCAAAACAAAATCAAAATTAAAAAAGCAGTGTATTTTTGCAAGGGTGCATGGCCACCTGTGCCACCGATGTGGGGGAATGTGCCCCCACAACCCCTGCTAATTATATGTACCAAATCTGCAATAACTCTGCAGTGGGGAAAGAACAAACTCCTCGATCCCCACTGTTCATAATTTTGCACCAAAACAAGGCTGGCAATGTTCAATCAGCTGTGCTCTTTTACTATGTGATGATTGCACCATTCAACCACCTCATTGACACCCAGAAACATATTATATTAATTAAGCTCTCATATTTGTGATACTTAATACTGCTTAGTAATGTTGCTATAGTTATAATGAGATTTCATACTCCAGTGAAGTTCTGAAATGTGCACCAATAATACTCCTTGCTACACTTTATACAGCTTTATGATAGCTCCATTTTATACCATTTTTAATAAATTTTATAGTTTTGTACACTGTTTTTTTTTTATATTTCCTCTAAACTTTTGTATATTGTACAGTTACTATTTGTTGTTGCTATTTTCCCAGGGCCTGCACTGAAAATGGGCAATATAACCCAGTTAGAGTTGGACTTTCCTGTTAAACAAAAGCAAATAAATTCAGTTGATATGTTCAGCCCAGTATTTGCTTTGAATTCAATAGGTCTTTGTTGTGAAAACTTTTCAAACTGTGACCAGAAAACCTAATTCTAAATGTGATAAATATAAAAAGAGTATTTCCATGTCAGAATAAATTAAGAAGTTATGTACCTACCATAACATTCCATGTTTGTTGTCCATCTCTACTACATTCTTGCTGGTTGGGTTTGGAGCCATTCACGGCTCCGACTCAGCCAAATACTAAAGCTCAAGAGCTTCCACTGGCTCAAGGCTAACCCCTATCCCACGATGCTCTTGGGCTATATCTCCAGATCTTGTTTGCAAGCGAAAGATTTAGACTAACCAAAATAACTATACCAAAAGGTATATATAGATGTTTAGCAGAAGACAAAAAAACAAAGACTTCAAATCATTATAACTATGTACATAGGCACAGAAATGGCCACCAGCTCCACCAGGAATACAGGATGGGGGTAGGAGGGTGGGACACAAGAATGTAGGCAACATGAACAACAAACATGGAATGTTATGGTAGGTACATAACTTCTTAATGTGATGTTGTCCTATCTCGCTGTAATTCTTGCTGGTTGGGACAGCATCCCTAGCACCATTATCCCAGGGTGGCTCAGGAAAAAAAGACTCTATAATACAGTGGATCCAAAGGAAGACATGTTACAGGAGGTCACATCTACTTTGTAATGAGTGATAAAGGTATGAGGTCTTACCCATGTGGCAGCTGCACAAATAGATTCAATAGGAAGTCTGACATGAAAGGCAGAGGATGTTGACACTGCTCATGTTGAATGTCCTCTTATCTTTCCTGGTAGTTGTTTATTGTTTTTACTGTAAGAGAAGGAAATGCAATCAATAAGCCATTTTGACAAAGTTACTTTGGAAACTGGCAAGCCCTTCTTTTTGTCAGAGAAGGACACAAAGAGCTTGTCGGATTTTCTGAAGTCCCTCGTCCTATGTAGGTAAAAACACAACTGCCTATGTACATCCAACTGATGCAATTTATACTCAGTCCTATTGTAGTTTGGAATGAACATCGGTAACTCAGTGGATTGGTTGATATTGTTCTCTGAACAAACGTTTGGGAGGAATGAGGGATTGGTTCTCAAGGATACCCTGTCCTTGTCAAAAATGATATAAGGGGTATGAATAGAAAGAGCTTGTAGTTCTGATACCCTTCTAGCAGAGGTTATGGCTGCCAGAAAGAGAGTCTTCCATGACAAATACTTCAAATCACAATAAGATGTGGGCTCAAAGGGTGGTAAATGAGTGAGGTTAGAACAAGACTTAGATCCATGGGACTGGGGGCTCTCTAATCGGGGGTCTGAGTCGGAAAGTACCTTTGAGGAAAGCTTTACGAAACTTATGAGACATAACGGGAACTCCCATTTCTCCTGTATGGAAATTAGAGATAGCTGCCAACTGAACTCTGATGGTAGCTGCTGCAACTCCTTTGTCAAAAACTTTGGAAAGAAATTCTAGGATTACAGTAATAGGAGCTGTAAAGGGTTCTATTTTCTGTCTCGCAGCCCAGCATGAAAATCTTCTCCACTTAATGGAATACAATCTCCTCGTGGACATTTTGTGGGAAGAGGAGAGAATATGACTCACTGCAGGGGAGAAGGAGTAACACCTGGTTAAGCGTGGAATTGGAGCAGCCATGCAGACTTCCAGCCACCCCTCTGTTTCAAGATCTCAAGGATGTCGGACAAAGAGACATCCTCAGAGGGGGACCACGGGCACCCTTCAGAGTCATCCAAATCGGTATCAGAAGTGACAGGCTCAGGGGAGTCTATGTGCTTCCTCTTACACAATCTCTTCCTAGGGACTTCTTCAAAGGGTTACTCCAGAGAAGTTCAGAAGAGACAACGCCACCTGCAGGGGCCTCCTGAGGTTCTGGGTCTCTATGCTTGGGAGGAGGCAGTGGTGAGGAGATAGACACTGGCGCCTGGGAGGGACAAGAAGTTGGCTCTGACAGCAGGGCTGTCTGGGGAGACAGCACTCTCTCCATTAGTTTGAAAGCCCCCCCACTCCGAAGGAACTCTCCGCTCCAAAGAGACAAAAGGTCAACTCTGAGGCAGAGCTGGTGGCTCTGAAACTGAAGT